>NW_026877330.1:0-220638 GCF_032173495.1 Musca vetustissima | reverse complement strand
ATTGTGTGTGGATGGGTACTTAGAGATTCCAAGTGAGTAGTAACCACCACTACCCCCACCATAATCACAGGCAACAAGCGAGTGCAACATACGGCCTTCTTCTAAAATTCCTAAGAAAATACCAAAATTATAAATGGCGCCCAATGTGGAGAAGGACCATGATCTCTTGAACACGTCAACATAAGCTTTGTGTCTATTCCTATCAAAATTATCGAGCTAAGAGCAATATTTAATATGGCGCCCAACGTGTGGCATGATCCGAAGTCGAAAAAAGTCCCTATAATGGCTTTATATCCATTTAGAAAGTAGTTCTAATTGTCTAAATCTAAAATAGTCTATAAAATATGAAAATTATATTTGGCGCCCAATGTGGGGCAGGACTAAAACCTCTGTGGAAAACGTACATTTGTATTTCTATTGAATATATTGGAATTTTAGGGCAAAAACATATTCTTCATATAGCTACTGGGGAGAATATCACAAAACAAAAACTAAGGGATCTGATGAGGATTAGTGGCGTGACCCGAAACTATAGTGTCATACATTCCCCACTAATAAATAGTTGTTTTTTTTATAAAAAAAAAAAATCAAACGGTGATTCAGCCTAACTATTTTGCAAAAACAAAGTACAAATGATATCCCAAATAAACCGCCAACACTACTGTAAAAACATATGAAATTAAATATGGCGCCCAACGTGGGACAATATCTCAAGTCTGAGAAAAATTCCTATAATGCCTATAAAAAACAAACTGGGATTCAGCCTAACTATTTTGCAAAAACAAAATACAAATGATATCCCAAATAAACCACCAACACTACTGTAAAAACATATGAAATTAAATATGGCGTCCAACGTGGGGCAATATCTCAAGTCTGAGAAAAATGCCTATATATGCGATCAGAAGGCAATTCTGGTACTTTTGTAAAGGTTGTCTTCTGAAAAAGTTAATAAAATTTCAACATTATATATGGCGCCCAACGTGGGCGGGATCAGAAAGAAGACCTCCAGCTCATCCCTAAACGTGGGGCATTATCAAAAGCCTGAATGGTATCCCTACAATGGCTTCACCTAAGGCGTTTGTTTTTTTACATAATATTTTTTTAAGGCTCACCTAAGGCATGGATTTTTTAAAGTATATTTTTTTAACTTTTTAAAAATTGTCTCCCACTGTGTCTCTGACAAATTTCGCTCCAAATCTAATTTGTTCAAAATGTTGCCTGGCTAATTTTATTTCATTTCTCAATTTAATTGAAAATCATTAGCAAAACAATTGCTTTTCTGGGGAATTTCTGTAATGTTGAGTCCTTTCAGAAACACACACAGACATACAGCCACACAAAAACTCAATGCGAAAGGAAGAACTCCACACAAAAATAAAATACATATTTATCGCATTTCATTTACAGATTTTCTGCTTTGTTAAAGCAGAATTACACTTAAGGGAATATGAAATGTAAATTAAATAATTTGCTTGAAAATGCGAGGACGCATCAGGGAATGGAGGAGCAAGAGGATACCAACCTCTTGATGACAGCAGCATTTTGGAAAATTACAGCGAAACATATTTGCAGCAGCGTCATCAAACCTCCTGACACAAATACCAAAACACAAAAACGAAGCAGCAGCAATGACATACTCTCAATTTGCAACAAGAGGCAACAGTAACAACACCAACAAAAAAAGCGAAGAAATATAGGGAAAAATCTGGTGAATATTTCGCTTGTTTGTTGCTGCTTCTTTTGAAGTGATAGGGGGGTGGAGGAGGGTGCCGGAAAACATATGTCACCCATTGCACCACATATTTGAGCAGAGCTTGGGCACCATGTGTGTTCGAGTATTTGTGTGTGTGGGTGGAAGAAAAATAGCGTTAAAATGAATAGCTTTTGGAGTCAACCATCCATGGTGTAGCAGCCACAACGACGAAGAAGAGTAGCACATTTGCAAAGTACCATGTTTAACAACAACCGCGGAGATTTACAACTCCGCACACACCTTGGCAGCAGCTTAACGCCCACGCCACAACAAACCCCAACAGCAGCCAGCCGCTCGCTTTGTATTCACATTTGGTTTGCCAGTTCATTCATTTCATTTCGTTTCAAATTTGTTGTTGTTGTTTAATTTTTCATCAGCATCTCTTCTGCCCTGGTCTCTTTTATAATCTTCCCTCCGGCATTGAATTGTATTCGAAATAGCTGTATGTTCCCATAACCTAACAAAAATGCGCCATGCCAGGCAGCAGCAGTACCTCGAACCTACCTACCTCTCGCCCGCCAGTATTTAAATGGATGCACTTAAACATTCATAAAGTACCAGCAATGATAATAATGATGATGATGATGATGGAGGAGATGGCTATGGCGATGGAGGTGATTATGGGGCACTATCACAACTGAATGATGATGATAATAATAATGGGAGTAGTACATTATTCCCAGGGCACTGGATGCAGATTAATTGCAAAATGGACACATATGGAACCATAAGGATTACAAAATAAAATTTTTCTAGGGCCAGCTAAGTTGTGGATTTGTAAAGAATAGTTTTTCAAGGGTCCAACAAGGGCGTGGATTTTTTAACAAATCTATTTCAAGGACCTGAAGGTCCAACGAAGGCGTAGATTTTTTAAAAAATATTTTTCAAGGACTTGAAGGGTCCAAAGAAGGCGTAGATTTTTTTAAAAAATATTTTTCAAGGACCTGAAGGGTCCAACGAAGGCGTAGATTTTTCAAAAAATTGTTTCGAGGACCTGAAAGCGTAGATTTTTTCAAAAATATCCTTCAGGTTATTTTTCAAGGACCTGAAGGGTAAAACGAAGGCGTAGATTTTTCAAAAAATTGTTTCGAGGACCTGAAAGCGTAGATTTTTTCAAAAATATCCTTCAGGTTATTTTTCAAGGACCTGAAGGGTCCAACGAAGGCGTAGATTTTTAAAAAAATTTTCTTCGATGACCTGAAGGGTCCAACGAAGGCGTAGATTTTTAAAAAAATTCTTCGATGACCAGAAGGGTCCAACGAAGGCGTAGATTTTTAAAATTTTTTTCGAGGACCTACAGGGTCCAACGAAGGCATAGATTTTTTTAAAAAATATTTTTCAAGGACCTGAAGGGTCCAACATAGGCGTAGATTTTTTTAAAAAATATTTTTCAAGGACCTGAAGGGTCCAACGAAGGCGTAGATTTTTTCAAAAATATCCTTCAGCATATTTTTCAAGGACCTGAGGGGTCCAACGAAGGCGTACATTTTTTCAAAAATATCCTTGAGCATATTTTTCAAGGACCTGAAATTTTTTTAAAGGCCCTCAAGGGTCCAACGAAGGCGTAGATTTTTTAAAAATTTTTTTTCGAGGACCTGAAGGGTACAACGAAGGCGTAGGTTTTTTAAAAAATTTTTCGAGGACCTGAAGGGTACAACGAAGGCGTAGATTTTTAAAAAAAAAAATTTCGAGGACCTGAAGGGTACAACGAAGGCGTAGATTTTTAAAAAAAAAAATTCGAGGACCTGAATGGTACAACGAAGGCGTAGATTTTTTAAAAAAAAATTTTTTCATGGGTCCCACAAAGGCGTGGATTTTTTAAAAAAATATTTTTTCATGATTCCCACAAAGGCGTGGATTTTTTAAAAAAATATTTTTTCAAGGGCCAAAAAGGCCAAAAAAAAAATTTTCTTCGATGACCAGAAGGGTCCAACGAAGGCGTAGATTTTTAAAAAAATTTTCTTCGATGACCTGAAGGGTCCAACGAAGGCGTAGATTTTTAAAAAAATTTTCTTCGATGACCTGAAGGGTCCAACGAAGGCGTAGATTTTTAAAAATTTTTCTTCGATGACCAGAAGGGTCCAACGAAGGCGTAGATTTTTAAAATTTTTTTTCGAGGACCTACAGGGTCCAACGAAGGCATAGATTTTTTTAAAAAATATTTTTCAAGGACCTGAAGGGTCCAACATAGGCGTAGATTTTTTTAAAAATTATTTTTCAAGGACCTGAAGGGTACAACGAAGGCGTAGATTTTTTCAAAAATATCCTTCAGCATATTTTTCAAGGACCTGAGGGGTCCAACGAAGGCGTACATTTTTTCAAAAATATCCTTGAGCATATTTTTCAAGGACCTGAAATTTTTTTCAAGGACCTCAAGGGTCCAACGAAGGCGTAGATTTTTTAAAAAAAAATTTTCAAAGACCTGAAGGGTACAACGAAGGCGTAGATTTTTTAAAAAATTTTTTCGTGGACCTCAAGGGTACAACGAAGGCGTAGATTTTTTAAAAATTTTTTTTCGAGGACCTGAAGGGTACAACGAAGGCGTAGATTTTTTAAAAAGTATCCTTCAGGATATTTTTTAACGAATATTTTTTCAAGGGTCCAACACAAGGCGTGGATTTTTTAAAGAATATTTTTTCAAGGGTCCAACACAGGGGTGGATTTTTTAAAAAAATTTTTTAAATGGCCTAACTAAGGCGTGTATTTTTTAAAGAATATTTTTTCAAGGGTCCAACACAAGGCGTGGATTTTTTAAAGAATATTTTTTCATGGGTCCCACAAAGGCGTGGATTTTTTAAAAAAATATTTTTTCAAGGGTCCACCACAAGGCGTGGATTTTTTAAAGAATATTTTTTCAAGGGTCCAACACAAGGCGTGGATTTTTTAAAGAATATTTTTTCAAGGGTCCAACACAAGGCGTGGATTTTTTAAAGAATATTTTTTCAAGGGTCCAACACAAGGCGTGGATTTTTTAAAGAATATTTTTTCAAGGGTCCAACACAAGGCGTGGATTTTTTAAAGAATATTTTTTCAAGGGTCCAACACAAGGCGTGGATTTTTTAAAGAATATTTTTTCAAGGGTCCAACACAAGGCGTGGATTTTTTAAAGAATATTTTTTCAAGGGTCCAACACAAGGCGTGGATTTTTTAAAGAATATTTTTTCAAGGGTCCAACACAAGGGTTTAACAACAAACTGTCCTCGTCTGGACGATAATAAATTATTGCGAAGAATTAAATTATGTCAAAGAAGTCCTGCCATTATTACCTTCCAGCTAAAGAGATTTTTTATTATTGTAGAATAGAAGATAATATTATTGTCGTTACTACCTACCTCCACATCTTTTATTTCCCGACATTGTATAAAAATATAAACGGAAATTTTATTAAGGAAACACGACCCGCAGGCTTTCCAAGGAGTTGTCATAAAAATGTTTTGGTTTGCCGGCTGGTGGGTCGTCTTGTGGGAATATTAGTGAAAATTTGGGGGAAATAAAGAGATAACTGTTTAAATTATTCTAAATGCCTATCTAGATGACTGTTTGTCTGTCTGTTTGTACGAAATCATATTTCACAAAATTAAAGTCTTTTAAATGTTGGATAAAGCACAGCCATTATTGGTAGGATATTGACTCTTACGGCTTGTTGTTTAGGTGGTGGCCTTTAAAATTTATTTTAAGTGGTTTGTATTAATGAATATTTTATTTATATTTAAAAAATATATTTTGGCTCTTCAATTTGCTTTTATTCCAATCTTTAATGGCAATACATTTTTGCATTTATTTTCAGATTTCGGCATATTTTTACAAAATAATTAAAGGTAAGTTTTTAAAAATAATGAAGTAACTAGAAACTAAATCAGATCTTATTTATTTGGGGTATATATTTCTCTACTGACATTTTCAAACCAAAACCAGTGAACGGAGCAGTATAGTCGGACGGGGCCGACCATGCGATACCCTACACAACTACCACGAACTCTAACTTTCTGAGGATGTTTATTCCGAGTCTGAGTAATATTTCGTGATATTTGCCCCCTCTTGTCCGATTAGAGGTTAACAACACCTCTTCCTTACTTTTTTTCGAATATTCAGTACAATCCTTCTATTTACTTGTACAGATTACCTTCACGGTAGGTTGTGTTGAGATTTTCGGATTATACTCTACCCGAAAACACCCAAAAAATTATGTTTTCGGTCCATTTCATCCCAAAATTTTAATTTGATCATCACCGAAAATTGTAGTCGTTGTTCTTGACCATAACTGGAACTTTATGAAAAATTTCAAAGCCATCAGCGCGATATTTCTCCCTCTAATGTGGTAATGGGTTACTAAATAATATCTGAATGTTGAGATTTTCGGATTATACTCTACTCGAAAACACCCAAAAAATTATGTTTTCGGTCCATTTCATCCCAAAATTTTAATCTGATCATCACCGAAAATTGTAGGCGTTGTTCTTGACCATAACTGGAACTTTATGAAAAATTTCAAAGCCATCAGCGCGATATTTCTCCTTCGTAAGCACTGTACGTAAGCACCTGTAAATATTTGACTGTAACTCCCACATCTAAGTAGATACATCACTATATTTGGTATCAATTTAAAGGAAAACCACTCCTCTTGGATATGCTATCAACTCCTGGGGTCTACATCCTCCAGGAGTAAATATATATGCCATAAATATTTGACTGTAACTCCCACATCTAAGTAGATACATCACTATATTTGGTATCAATTTAAAGGAAAACCACTCCTCTTGGATATGCTATCAACTCCTGGGGTCTACATCCTCCAGGAGTAAATATATATGCCATAGAATACAAATTTTGTCATTTTTCACACAAAAGTCAGGGTCCATTTGACCCGCTAAATATTGACCGATCTTTATCAAAACATGCATGCTTATTCTCTGGCCCGATCCCCTTCTCCATGCAAAAATTCGCGGTGTTTGGGCCATAATTGCGGCCTCTGGAGCGACCAGAAAAACCGACAAAAATTTAGTATTTGGTCCATTTCATCCCCTAAATATTAACCGATCTTTTCCAAAAACAATAGGGGTCTTCATTGACCAGAACCCATCCTACATGCAAAATTTCGTGAAGATTGGTCCATAACTGTGGCCTGTATCGTGTTTACAAATTATAATGGACAGAGGGACGGACGGACACACATGTCTAGATCGACTCAGCTAGTCGAGATATGACGATCGGTATACTTAAAGGTGGGTCTAGGACCAATATTTCGCGGCGTTACAAACATTTGGGGCTGCACAAAGCTATAATACCCTGACAACATAGTTGTGTAGGGTATAATGAAGTATTTTATAAAAAAAAATCTGTTAAAATGATTTTTGAAATATTTTTATATCAAAATATTTTTATTGGAACTACTATATGCGGGGATTTTTATGGACTGGACTATATTGGTCTTAAGAGCAGCACAGTTGTATTTTTTTATTTGAATATTTGAATTTAGTGTGACAATTTTGTAAATGAAATATGGCGCCCAACGTGGGGCATCATCTGAAGTATATAGAAAACATCTATATCGATTTTATATCCATACAGAAGGTAGTCCTTGAACTTATAAAAGTGTTTTTTTTTTCTTTCAAAATACATAAAATATTGAAGAAACTATATTTGGCGCCCAACGTGGGGCACGATCAAAGGTCCAGAAACCAAGCCAAGCGTAAAGATTTTATAACAATATTTATCCAACGACTATGGGAGGAGTATATTTTATAAAAATATTTTTTCCAACGAGCACTTACCTTGAACCTTTGCAAATACATTGTGACTCTCTCTTCTATTTTAATAACTTACATTGTAGTCACTTACAAACATAAATACAAACTAAAATCCATCAAACAGATGGCGCCATATGCCGACCGTAAATATTAAATGTAACCTAATACGTTTAAGTCTCCTCCGAACATTATTATTACATTCAATATTTTATAGCTTGGAATGTTCTGTTGGAGCGGTTTTTGCGGTTTCTTAGAAATAGGAATTACTTAGTTTTCTAAAAACAAAGAAGAAGAAGAACACGAAGAAGAGGAAGACAAAATACAGACATAGGCAACCGGTTGAATTTGCCTAGCTGCTGCTCCCAAGCCTTACAGCAGCAGCAAGAGTCGGAACGTTCATACCATACCAAAAAGTTCTAAAGACAACCACAACACCAAAGACGCCCAATGTTTGTTTGTTGTCTGCCATAACAACAACAACAAAGTTGTTGTCAGCAACTGCTGTTGCTGCTGTCGTGCCATGGGACAGGCCAACAGTCTTGGGCCTGTCTGTCCTCTGCAAGCCCTTTGTGATGTTATTAAAATGTTATTTCCCGATTATTCAAGACTAAATCGTGGCCATGGGCATAATTTCTACATCTTCATATGCTCTTCTCCTTCTTCTTTGTTGGGGTTTTATGGCTGGTAATCTTTATTTTTATTGTTAAGCTTTTGCGAAAACTCCTCAGTTATTCAGGATTATTTTTCATAGAAAATAGAAAAATATTTTTCAAAAAAATATATTTAAAACAAAACCCCTCAAAAATATTCTCTTTAAATCCACGCCTTTGTTGGTCTGTTGAAAAACATTCTTTAAAAATTCACGCCTTTGTAGGACCCTTGAAAAAATATTCTTTAAAAAATCCGCGGCTTTGTTGGGCTATTGAAAAAAATATTCTTTAAAAAATCCTCGCCTTTGTTGGACTCTTGAAAAAATATTCTTTAAAAAATCCACGCCTTAGTTGGACCCTTGAAAAAATATTCTTTAAAAAGTCCACGCCTTAGGTCGACCCTTGAAAAAATATTCTATAAAAAATCCACGCCTATGGTGGACTCTTGAAAGTATATTCTTTAAAAATCCACGCCTTGGTTAAGGCTCGAAAAAATATTCTTTATATTTTTCCTAGTTCCTAACAGGCGTAGATTATTCCAGGAATATTTTTCCTAGTTCCAAGAGAGTGTAGATTATTCAAAGAATATTTTTCCTAGTTCCAAGAGAGCGTAGATTATTCAAAGAATATTTTTCCTAGTTCCAAAAGAGCGTAGATTATTCAAAGAATATTTTTCCTAGTTCCAAGAGAGCGTAGATTATTCAAAGAATATTTTTCCTAGTTCCAAGAGAGCGTAGATTATTAAAAGAATATTTTTCTAGGGTCACAACAAGGCGTAGATTATTAAAAGAATATTTTTCCTAGTTCCAAGAGAGCGTAGATTATTCAAAGAATATTTTTCCTAGTTCCAAGAGAGAGTAGATTATTCAAAGAATATTTTTCTAGTTCCAAGAGAGCCTAGGTTATTCATAGAATATTTTTCCTAGTTCCAAGAGAGCGTAGATTATACAAAGAATATTTTTCCTAGTTCCAAGAGAGCGTAGATTATTCAAAGAATATTTTTCCTAGTTCCAAGAGAGCGTAGATTATTCAAAGAATATTTTTCCTAGTTCCAAGAGAGCGTAGATTATTCAAAGAATATTTTTCCAAGTTCCAAGAGAGCGTATATTATTAAAAGAATATTTTTCCTAGTTCCAAGAGAGCGTAGATTATTCAAAGAATATTTTTCCTAGTTCTAAGAGAGCGTAGATTATTCAAAGAATATTTTTCCTAGTTCCAAGAGAGCGTAGATTATTCAAAGAATATTTTTCCTAGTTCCAAGAGAGCGTAGATTATTCAAAGAATATTTTTCCTAGTTCCAAAAGAGCGTAGATTATTCAAAGAATATTTTTCCTAGTTCCAAGAGAGCGTAGATTATTCAAAGAATATTTTTCCTAGTTCCAAGAGAGCGTAGATTATTAAAAGAATATTTTTCCAAGTTCCAAGAGAGCGTATATTATTAAAAGAATATTTTTCCTAGTTCCAAGAGAGCGTAGATTATTCAAAGAATATTTTTCCTAGTTCCAAGAGAGCGTAGATTATTCAAAGAATATTTTTCCTAGTTCCAAGAGAGCCTAGGTTATTCATTGAATATTTTTCCTAGTTCCAAGAGAGCGTAGATTATTTAAAGAATATTTTTCCTAGTTCCAAGAGAGCGTAGATTATTCAAAGAATAATTTTCCTAGTTCCAAGAGAGCGTAGATTATTCAAAGAATATTTTTCCTAGTTCCAAGAGAGCGTAGATTATACAAAGAATATTTTTCCTAGTTCCAAGTGAGCTTAGATTATTCAAAGAATAATTTTCCTAGTTTCTAGATTATTTAAAGAATATTTTTCCTAGTTGCAAGAGAGCGTAGATTATTCAAAGAATATTTTTCCAAGTTTCTAGATTATTTAAAGAATATTTTCCTAGTTGCAAGAGAGCGTAGATTATTCAAAGAATATTTTTCCTAGTTTCTAGATTATTTAAAGAATATTTTTCCTAGTTTCTAGATTAGCCAGGCTCCCTCCATAGGCGTGGATTTATTTAAAGAATATTTTTCCCAACCAACTAGCCAGGATCCATAGGCTTGGATTTATTTAAAGAATATTTTTCCTATTTCCTAAAAGGCGGTTATTCAAGGAAGAAAAGGAAATAGGAAAAATGTTCTCACATTATTTACGTCTTGCTGGATTTAGGAAAAATATTCTTTAAATTATCCACAATTTATTGGATTTATGAAAAATGTTATTTAAATGATTGAATCTCTGTTGATGTTAGGAAAAATATATTTTTTTTATATTTTAGCTGCACTAAAAAAGTTTTGCGACCAACCACATTAAATTTTTACAAACCTTTTAAACCTGTCTGTAATCCACTTCACTTTTGGATGACGGCAATACACTTGAATATCGCTTAGCTGCGAATCTCCAAATTCCCTGCAGCCAAACTATCCCAACAGCCAGCCAGCTAGTCAGCCATTACCAACATTAGTTACCAACTGATGGACGACTGACTGGTTTTGCTCATCGAACCATCTATTCATCCATCCACTCGGCAGCCATTCAGTTAACATTGCTTTGCTTCATTTTATTTATTTTTTCATGAGAGTCGCTTAGCCCGGCTTTAAGTTGATGGCACAAAAGTGCCTGTTGTTGTGGGCAAGGGTCTCTCGTGCCGCTTCAATCTTCTTTTTTGGTTTTGCAACTATTCCCAAAGTCGTATTCAGAGGTAAGATGAGGTGGTAACCAAGGTTGGTCTTTTGTCTACTTCAACCGAACTCTCTTCAACAAGTAGTATCATCTATTGATTATAAATATATATGTGGAGTATGTGAAGCTGGATGTGGCGATTGCGGCTAAGTGAATGACTGGCTGGCTGACTGGGATGGTTTGGCGGTTTGCTAAATATGTGAAAAGAAATAAATGCAAAAAAAACGAGTAAGAGAAAGAAAGACAAAAACGTCCATTACCGGTTACACAACATTCCCACTTCACAAGTGAATGTTCGGCGATGTTGCAACCAACCATCGTCATCTACAAATATTTCAGCACTTAGCCAATGCTAAGCGGTGAATTACTTACTCACCGGTGAGTAAACACATTGGAAAGCGGGACGATAACATCATTGTCTAACATTTCTAATGGGGATAAGTACCTCTTATCACAGCCGTCACAAATTAAAGGTTCATATATATGTAGAGCAGAGACTCAAGTAGAATGTCTGCCGGTTATCTAAGAAACAATCATCCATTTTTAAGAAACCCTTTCTTATTTCCTATAATCTTACTTTATTTAAAGAGTATTTTTTCTTAGTTCCAACAAGGCGTGGATTCTTCAAAGAATAATTTACCTACTTCCTACAGTGGTTAGATAATTTAAAGAAAATTTTTCCTAGTTCCTGCAAGGCGTAGATTATTTAAGGAACATTTTTCCTAGTTCCTACAAGGCGTAGATTATTTAAAGAACATTTTTCCTAGTTCCTACAAGGCGTAGATTACTTCAAGAATATTTTTCCTAGTTCATACAAGGCGTAAAATATTTAGAGAATATTTTTCCTAGTTCATATAAGGTTTAGATTATTTAAAGAATATTTTTCCTAACTACAAGAGAGCGTAGATTATTTAAAGAATATTTTTTCTAACTCCATGAGAGCGTAGATTATTTAAAGAATATTTTCCTAACTTCAAGAGAGCGTAGATTATTTAAAGAATATTTTCCTAACTTCAAGAGAGCGTAGATTATTTAAAGAATATTTTCCTAACTTCAAGAGAGCGTACATTATTTTAGGGATATTTTTCTTAACTCCAAGAGAGCGTAGATTATTTTAGGAATATTTTTCTTAACTCCAAGAGAGCGTAGATTATTTTAGGAATATTTTTCTTAACTCCAAGAGAGCGTAGATTATTTTAGGAATATTTTTCTTAACTCCAACAGATCGTAGATTATTTAAAGAATATTTGTCCCAACTCCAAGATAGCGTAGATTATTTAAAGAATATTTTTCCTAACTCCAAGAGATCGTAGTTTATTTAAAGAATATTTTTCCTAACTCCAAGAGATCGTAGTTTATTTAAAGAATATTTTACATAACTCCAAGATAGCGTAGATTATTTAAAGAATGTGTTTCCTAATTCCAAGGGAGTGTAGATTATTTAAAGAATATTTTCTCCGCAACACAGCGTATATTATTTAAAGAATATCTTCTCAACTCCAACACAGCGTAGATTATTCAAGGAATATGTTTCCTAACTCCAAGAGAGCGTAGATGATTTAAAGAATATTTTTCCTAATTCCTGAGAGCGTAGAGTATTTTAGGAATATTTTTCCCAACTCCAAGGTAGCGTAGAGTAATTAAAGAATATTTTCCAAGAGAGGGTAGATTATTTAATGGATACGTTTCCTAACTCCAACAGAGCGCACATTTTTTAAAGTATATTTTACCTAACCCTAAGAGAGCGTAGATTATTTAAAGAATTCCAAAAGAGCATATTTTTCCCCTAACTCATCTTCCAAAAGAATATCATCCTCTTATAGAAATATACCAAGTCTTCCAATTGATTACCTTTGCTATGACAATTTATTTATGTCTCCCACAACTTTACACTACATTCGCAAACTTCTGCTGTTTAAAAAGTTTTGTAGCTGAAAATTACCATTTATTTGCTCATCTTGCTCATCCCTCTAAATAAACTATGGAATAGAAAAGGAAGAAGGAAAACCCCCCAAAACGGAACATGACAACCACAAACATTTACCAACGACCGATGATGATATTTAACCGCTAAACGCCACGAGCGAACAAAAAAACCACATAAAACTGCCAAACCAGACATCCACCAACCAAGAGAGACCCTCTTCTTTTGCGGGAGGACGGACACCAAACAAAAAATTGACAAAAACGTGAAATTGCATAGCATTGACGGATGTTTGAGGACGCATGGATGATGGTGTGTATCAGCATAATTTTAGGGTATGATGCGGTTCATCGTGTGGTATGTAGATATTGTTGTTGTAGCAGCTACGTGCTTGAGAAAAAAAGATGCGAAAAAATTATGGAATTTTTCATCTTGTGGCTAAATAGGGGAAAGCTTTCATTGGCTAGCTAGCAAGGAAATTTTGAAAATACAAATTTTCTCAATTCGAAAGAAGAAGAAGAAACTTTTGATCAAAGCCTTGACATATACGGCGGAAACCATGGAAACTTCCAAGTAAAAGTGCAATAACTCTTTGAACAAAAATTGTGCCAAGGCATTTTTCTACATTTTCCAATTGATGAAAATGCCAACTGTTTCCCATGGTTGGTTTTGGTAGAGGGCATCTTCAAATGCCATGGTTCCTTTGGGCAGCAGCAGCATCTGCTTGTATCTTCTGCAAACTATTTCACGATATTATTCGCCATGACTGCTTCAACTTCTTTTTTTAGTTTTTCGCTTTGGAGTTTGCAAACTTCACCAAAGTTTTTCACTTCACTATTTCCTCGAGTTGTTGCAACAAAGTTTCTTTTTCAATTTTTCGCCATCGATTCCGATGGAACATCTTTTTTCTGCTCTATTCGATTCGTTCGTTTACATGGCAACCACGCTGCCATTTGACATATTAATGATTTTTAATTTAAGCCTGTCATTCGAGATCCGTGACCAATAACGGAATTTCATGAAAATGTCACCACGAAATTGAGATTGGCGGCGGTCAGTACCCCGAAATTCTTTTAAATAAAAATTTAAGACCAGCCAATTGACAGATAGAGGGAGAGACGGCGAGAGGAATGTGGTAACTTCATTAAATAATCCTTTCTGGATTTTGTACTCTTCTTTTGTAATTTACTGCAGTGGTCAGCGATAATGAAAGAAGACAAAATGTTAATTAACTATTCTGCAGTTGTTATGGTAATTTGTTGGGTGACAGTTTCCTTAAATAGAAGACAGAAAGAGAGAAAAACACAAGGAAATAAATGTTTTAAATAATATACCAGGATAATTTTTCTTTAAATAATCTACGCCTTGTAGGAACTAGAAAAAAATATTCTGTAAATAAACTACGCCTTGTAGAAACTAGGAAAAATATCCTTTAAAAAATCTCCGGCTTGCAGGAACTAGAAAAAATATACCTTAAATAATCTACGCCTTGCTGGAACTAGCAAAAATATTCTTTAAATAATCCAAGCCTTGTAGAAACTAGGAAATGTAGTATTTAAATAATCTGCCCCTTTTAGAAAATAGCAAATATATTCATTAACTATATTATTTAAATACATTATTCTTTCATGGAGTTAAGAAAAATATTCTTTAAATCAACTACCTTCTCTTGAAGTTAAGAAAAAATTCAATTAATAATCTAGACTTTACTGCAGTTAGAAAAACTGTCTTTAAATAATTCACACTTTGATGGAGTGAGTAAAAAATATTCTTAAAATAATCTACGCTCTCTTGGAACTAGGAAAAATGTTCTTTAAATAATCCACGCCTTGTATGCCCATTGAAAAAATGTTCTTTAAATAATCCACGCCTTGTATGCCCATTGAAAAAATGTTCTTTAAATAATCCACGCTCTCTTGAAACTAGGAAAATTGTTCTTTAAATAATTAACGCTCTCTTGGAACTAGGAAAATTGTCTTTAAATAATCTACGCTCTCTTGGAACTAGGAAAAATGTTCTTTAAATAATCTACCTCTCTTGAAGTTAAAAAAAATTCATTATTAATTTCGCTCTCTTGGAAGTAGGAAAAATGTTCTTTAAATAATCTACGCTTTCTTGGATGTAGGAAAAATGTTCTTTGAATAATCTACGCTCTCTTGGAACTAGGAAAAAAGTTCTTTAATTAATCTACTCTCTCTTGGAACTAGGAACAATGTCCTTTAAATAATCAACGCTCTCTTGGAACTAGGAAAAATGTTCTTTAAATAATCTACGCTCTCTTGGAACTAGGAAAAATGTTCTTTAAATAATCTACGCTCTCTTGGAACTAGGAAAAATGTTCTTTAAATAATCTACGCTCTCTTGGAACTAGGAAAAATGTTCTTTAAATAATCTACGCTCTCTTGGAACTAGGAAAAATGTTCTTTAAATAATCTACGCTCTCTTGGAACTAGAAAAAAATGTTCTTTAAATAATCTACGCTCTCTTGGAACTAGGAAAAATATTCCTTAAAGAATCTATGGAACTAGGAAAAATATTCTTTAAATCAATTACACTCTCTCGAAGTATAAAAAATGTTCTTTAAAAATATTCTTAAAACAATCTACTCTTTGATAGAGTTAGGAAAAAATCATAAAATAATCATCTCTTGGAGTTTGGAAAAAAATTCTTAAATTTTGTATAAAAATGTATTTAATCGAAATGTTTTTTGCTCTAGTTTTCAAGTGTACCCCTTTAATAAAAATTAGCACAGCTGGATAGATAAGCAAATTTGGAACATTAATTATCCCACACACATACCTAATTTTCATTTGTAAAAAAAAGAAGTAGCATCAAGTGACCACCTCGTTTGTTCACTAACTCACCCGTTGTTAATTATATTAAATATTCACGTCATGCATTTCGTTTTCATTCTTTCGTTTGCTAATGGAGATTTATGTACCCAAACCGTTCTGACATCTCCCTCCCCACATATTCCCACACACTCTTAATCACTCTATTTTGTAATTAAAATCAACTAAATTTTTTTCTTTTGGAAAATTTTTTTCTGTTGATTTTTTATGGAGCATCAAAACTATTAACAGTTCGATTCATCCGCTCAGGTCCCCTGTTGATGGTTTAATTAAGAAATGTGCCAAATGATATGGATTTTTTACATGTTTTGATTTGTTCTGACAACTCATCCCGAGATTTATCCGCCATTAAATGTGTCACCCATAACATTGGCATTTTTATTTGAAAAAATCGTGTGTCTTTAATTCTTATTTATTTTTTTTTTTTAGAGGAGGGAGGAGAATGTCATCGAATGATGATGATGAGGTGTAAATTAGTGCTAATAAAATGGTAATGGTTTTCGTATCGAAGGGAATTTATAATGTTGTTGTTGTTTTATTATTCATTGAGATATTTCAATTATTTTTGGATGATTCAAAGAGTAATTTTGCATATTTTCAGGCGTTGATTTGTTGGAGTTGTGAAAATATTCGTTAATTAATCGACGATCTCTTGGAGTTAGGAAAAAAATTCTTTAAATAATCTATGCTCTCTCAGAGTAAGGAAAAATATTCTTTAAATAATCTAAACTCTCTTGGGGTTATGAATTGTATTCTTTAAATAAGTTACACTCTCTTGGAGTTAGGAACATATTCTTTAAATAATCTACGCTCTCTTGGAGTTAGGAAAAATACTCTTTAAATAATCTACTCTCTCTTGGAGTAAGGAAAAATATTCTTTAAATAATCTACGCCCTCTTGGAGTTAAAAAAATTCATATTCTACTTCCTGGAAATAATTAAATAATCTACGCTCTCTGGAGTTAGGAAAAATATTCTTTAAATAATCTACGCTCTCTTGGAGTTAGGAAAAATATTCTTTAAATAATCTACGCTCTCTTGGAGTTAGGAAAAATATTCTTTAAATAATCTACGCTCTCTTGGAGTTAGGAAAACTATTCTTTAAATAATCTACGCTCTCTTGGAGTTAGGAAAACTATTCTTTAAATAATCTACGCTCTCTTGGAGTTAGGAAAACTATTCTTTAAATAATCTACGCTCTCTTGGAGTTAGGAAAAATATTCTTTAAATAATCTACGCTCTTTTGGAGTTAGGAACAATTTTATTTAAATAATCTATGCTCTCTTGAAGTTAGGAGAACTATTCTTTAAATAATCTATGCTCTCTTGGAGTTAGGAAAAATATTCTTTAAATAATCTACGCTCTCTTGGAGTTAGGAAAAATATTCTTTAAATAATCTACGCTCTCTTGGAGTTAGAAAAATTATTCTTTAAATAATCTATGTTTTCTTGGAGTTAGGAATGATATTCTTTAAATAATCTACGCTCTCTTGGAGCTAGGAAAAATATTCTTTATATAATCTACGCTCTCTTGGAGTTAGGAAAAATATTATTTTAATAATCTACGCTCTCCTTGAGTTAGGTGACATATTCTTTAAATAATCTACGCTCTCTTGGAGTTAGGAAAAATATTCTTTAAATAATCTACGCTCTCTTGGAGTTAGGAAAAATATTCTGTAAATAATCTACGCTCTCTTGGAGTTAGGAAAAATATTCTTTAAATAAGCTACACTCTCTTGAAGTTAGAAAAACTATTCTTTAAATAATCTACGCTCTCTTGGAGTTAGGAAAACTATTCTTTAAATAATCTACTCTCTCGTGAAGTTAGGAGAACTATTCTTCAAATAATCTACGCTTTCTTGGAGTTAGGAAAAATATTCTTTTAATAATCTACGCTCTCTTTAAATAATCTACGCTCTCTTGGAGTTAGGAAAAATGTTCTTTAAATCATCTACGCTCTTCTGGAGCGTGGATTAAAAGATTTATTTTAGAGACTATCATCGAGCGTGGATTAAAAACTATTTTTAGGGACTATCATCAAGCGTGGATTTCTTTAAAAACTATTTTTAGGGACTATCATCAAGCGTAGATTTTTTAAAAACTATTTTTAGGGACTATTTTTCAAAATTTATATATATATATATATATATATATTTTTTAATTTTGTACTTTTTGCTATACTTTCAATACTCACCGCAGCGTTGTTTCGTTATAATGGTTTAATAGCTACCTGACCGTTCCATTTTCCGAAAATATTTCCTAAGGCCACTGAAAAATAATCAAGTTCAGGTGGAGATTTACTTCAGCATGAATGCATGAAGGACTATGAACGAGATTTGGTTTGTATGACCATCGGCCATCCTAGTCTACCAAAAATGTTTGTGGAGGGGGGTGTGCATTGAGAGATAACAACCATCAACATTCCAACATGAAACATTACTCAGCAGTGGCATAACAACATGACGGACGACTGGACCAAAAATTGATGGTACTTTTATAACCTGATTTTTGTGTCAATTTCCAGCTCCAGATTGTTGATTGAATTGTGAAGAATGATGATGGAGAGGGTGGAGGGGGATCCAGTGAGTGAATGTTGCAGTCAGTCAACCAGCTAGTCACTCTTCACTTATCCACAATTTGCAATTGATGTCAATGATTTTTATTTTATTTGATATTGTCGTCGTCGTCGTCGCTGTCGTCTGTTATTCCATTTCATTTGATGCGAATTCATCTCTCGGAACGAGACAGACTGTGCTAACCAATGCCATGCAATGCAACACTTGTTCACTCTGTGTGTTGATAACAAAATTCATCGTTTGATTGGTGGAGGGGCGGGCGGGATTCTGTTAGGCAGGGGTCTCCCCTCAACTGCATTTGATGAATGTCTGAATTGAAGAAAGTGTCACACAGCGAGGGGGACAAGGAGGCACTTTATTCAAGTTGATATCAGACGTCATGGCGAACACTCGTCACTCAGCTATGTTCGATGATGATAATGATTATCATCTACTTCATTATGATATAATTATTATATTGCCATTTGTTTGTTGACCTTCTAAAGCGGATTTTTTTTATTCGATTTTTTTTAATTTCATTTTTTCCAACTTCATTCATTCATATTTTTCTTTGGCTTTGTGAATTTTACAGGTTTTTCTTATAAAAAACACACTCACATAAAACTTGAACGAATAAAAATCCAAAACAAATTAACACATTTTTGTGGACGCGGTTTGGGTAGCAAGGCCAATGACTGTGGAAATGCACAGTGGGATGAATTATAAAAAAATAATAAAAAAAAAAAAAAACAAAACAAAATATATTTTTCAGGGACTACCAACAGGCGTGGATATTTTAAAAATTATTTTTCAGGGACTTAGCTGGCTTGTGACAGAACTTTCGTTCCATAAGCCGAGCTTAAAAAAGATTTCCAGGCGCGTCGGTCTTTTGTGCAGTTTTTCCAGTTTGAAAGATCATATTTGGCAATTTTATCTTCCACTTGATCTTCCCATCTTATTCGTGGCCTTCCCCTTCTGCGCGGACCATCTGGTTCGCTTTTATATGCCTTTTGAACTGCAGGGGCATCTTCATCCATTCTCACAACATGGCCTAGGCAACGTAGTCGCTGCCGCTCAATACGTCTACCAATATCGATGTCCGAGAACAGCTGGTACAGCTCATGGTTCATTCGACGGCGATATTCACCGTCAACCCAGATCGGCTTATATATCTTTCGGAGAATTTTTCTCTCAAACACTCTAAGAGCTGCCTCATCGGCTTGCCTAAGTACCCATACTTCAGATCCATATAATAGCATGTAGCGTCTTGTAGAGTGTGATTTTGGTCTGGCGGGAGGTGGCCTTGCTTTTGAATTGTTTACTCAGACCATAGTAGCATCTGTTGGCCAACACTATCCTTCTCCGAATTTCAAAAAACTGATGTCATTCATTTTGTTTATGGCGGTACCAAGGTATATAAAATCTTTGACTACCTCGAAGCTGCAGTTCTCAAGTTCCACAGTTGGTCCGAGTCTACTGGACGTCTTGCGCGTTGATATCATCAGCTTGGTCTTCTCGCCGTTTACTGCCAGACCCACTTTGGCAGACTCCTTCTCAATTTGTTCAAATGTGGCTGTTACGGCTCTCAGTGTTCGACCCATTATGTCGATGTCATCTGCATAGGCGAGTAACCTGTGTTGTTTGGTGTACAGAGTGTCATTTCTGTTCACCTTTGCCTCTCGTATGACCTTTTCCAGCAGGATGTTAAAAAGGTCACACGACAAACTGTCACCTTGTCTGCATCCTCGTTCGGCATTAAAGAGCTCCGAAAGGTCCTTTCCGACTTAAATTGCTGATCTTGTACCAGTTAAAGTTATACAGTTAAAGTTATCCCGAATTAATTTTTCAGGAATACCAAACGCAGACATGGCTTTAAACACCTCTGAACGGATAGGGCTGTCGAATGCGGCTTTATAGTCGACGAATAGGTGCAATGTGTCGATGTGTTTTTCGTGGGTTTTTTTTCAGGAGTTGGCGCAGAATGAAAATCTGGCCAATGGTGGTCTTGCCAGGTCTGAAGCCGCATTGGTATGGTCCAAAGATGTCATTGACCATATATGCGATGGGAAGGAGACTTATTCCTCTATAGTTGGCACATATCGTCTTGTCTCCTTTTTGGTGTACGGGACACAGGATGCTGAGGTTCCAATCATTAGGCATGCTTTCCTCTAGCCAAATTGTACTAATCAGCTGGTGCATGCTCCTTACCAGCATCTGACCACCAATCATGAATAGTTCGGCTGGTAAACCATCGGCTACTGCTGCTTTATTATTCTTCAGCCGATTGATTGCTATTCTGACTTCATCTTGGCTAGGTGGTATACACTCTATACCATCATCTCTTATTGGTTCTGGGGTATCGTCTTCACCGCCACTATTTGACACCAGAAGCTTTTCAAAATGCTCCTTCCAGATCCTTAGCACGCTGTTTGTATTTGTCAACAGGTTTCCTCCTTTATCTCTACAGGAGGATGTGCCTGCACCAAAGCCTTCGGTTTGGTGTTTTACGCGTTGGTAGAATTTTCGGACTTCATTCTGACTCCTGTATATATCGATTTGGTCACGCTCACGTTTTTCTTGTTCTTTCTTCTTTTTTCTGAAAACACGTTTCTCCTTTTCTCCCGATAATTCTCCATCGCATTACGTGTTGCTACTGTCTGCAGGGTTGCCCTATACGCTGCATTTTTCACATCAGCAGCATTACGACACTCCTGATCGTACCATGGGTTTCTTGTTGGTGGTTTTTGGTACCCAAATGTTGCTTTTGCTGCAGTTTTTAGGGATTGGGCAATTCATTACCGTTGTTCTTCTATATTATTATCAGGACAAGGGTTGCTTTCGTCAAGCAGTTGGGTAAGTTCAGCGGAATAGGCCTCGGCTACCTGTTGTGTTTGCAGCATTTCGACGTCGAGTTTCCGTGTTACATTAGATAGCAACTTTGCTTCTACATTAAGACGGGTGCGAACCTTGGCTGCCACAAGGTAGTGGTCCGAATCGATATTCGCACCTCGTATCGATCGAAAGTCTAAAACACTGGACGAATGCCTTCCGTCCATCACAACATGGTCAATTTGATTTTTCGTTGCTTGATCAGAAGAAATTCAGGTGGCCTTGTATATATCGAGATGTTTTTTGCTGCCGCGAAGTTAATCAATTTCATGCCGTTGTCGGATGTTTTTGCATGGAAATCTCCTGGGACAAAATTTTAATGTTTTTGCCATTAAAATCTCCTAGCAGAATTTTAATGTCATGGCCAGGGCAGCGATCATATGCTTTTTGGTCTGCTCATCTTTGTCTTCGGTCGGAGCATGGGCGCAAAAAATACTGATGTAGCAGAAGAACTTCGCTTTTATGCGGATTATAGCAATCGGCTAATCTGCTGGAGTGAATCTGGAGAGGAGGTCTTTTATTCTCCTGTCCACATTCGTGGCTCGTTTCATGGCAGCTACAATACAGGGAGTAATCATCTGATTTATTTACGCCAGTCCAATTCCATCGCCTCTCCTGTAAGGCAATAATATCGGCTTTGTACTTCTTGAGTAGATCCGCCAAAGCGTACACTGCGCCTGTTCTGTACAACGTGGGCACATTTCAAGTGCGTTTGCGGGGGTGGTCAACATTAGGTGGGTTTGCCTTTTTTTCTTTGCTTTTTTTAAAAATTATTTTTCCGAGAGTGGGCACTATCAAAAGGCGTGGATTTTTTCTAAAAATTATTTTTCAGGGCACTATCAAAAGGCGTGGATTTTTTAAAAATTATTTTTCAGGGACTATCAAATGGCGTGGATTTTTTAAAAAGTTATTTTTCAGGGACTATCAAATGGCGTGGATTTTTTAAAAATTAGTTTTTCAGGGACTACGTCACCCAACAACAGGCGTGGATTTTTTAAAAATTATTTTTCAGGGACTATCAAAAGGCGTGGATTTTTTAAAAATTATTTTTGGGGTCAATCAACATTTTTTAGAAATTATTTTTCAGGGACTATCAAAAGGCGTGGATTTTTTAAAAATTATTTTTCAGGGACTATCAAAAGGCGTGGATTTTTTAAAAATTATTTTTCAGGGACTATCAAAAGGCGTGGATTTTTTAAAAATTATTTTTCAGGGACTATCAAAAGGCGTGGATTTTTTAAAAATTATTTTTTCAGGGACTATCAAAAGGCGTGGATTTTTTAAAAATTATTTTTCAGGGACTATCAAAAGGCGTGGATTTTTTAAAAATTATTTTTCAGGGACTATCAAAAGGCGTGGATTTTTTAAAAATTATTTTTCAGGGACTATCAAAAGGCGTGGATTTTTTTTTAAATTATTTTTCAGGGACTATCAAAAGGCGTGGATTTTTTAAAAATTATTTTTCAGGGACTATCAAAAGCCGTGGATTTTTTAAAAATTATTTTTCAGGGATTATTTTGTTTATTTATTTTTTAAAAATTATTTTTCAGGGACTATCAAAAGCCGTGGATTTTTTAAAAATTATTTTTCAGGGACTATCAAAAGCCGTGGATTTTTTAAAAATTATTTTTCAGGGACTATCAAAAGGCGTCGATTTTTTAAAAATTATTTTGGGGTCAATCAACATTTTTTAGAAATTATTTTTCAGGGATTATTTTGTTTTGACCCACAGTGTCTGGCCAGCCGGCTTTCTATGGCCGCTTTGCTCCATAACCTGTCTGCTTTCTTCGAAGTGTTGTTCAGTTAATCTTGGAGTTCAAATGGTATTTAATTGTAGCAGCTGCTGCTTGTGGGTTTTTAATTGGTAGTGGTGTATCATTATTGTAAATATTTTTGGCCATTGTTGGCAACCGTTTTTCCTCCGAAAAAAATTGTATTTTATTTTTTTTTTCCAAATACATTGTTCGGATGTAATCAAAAAATTAGAAAGTAAATTATTTTCCCACTTTCCATAATAAATGTGAAGTTGATGCAGTATTGAAATCTTAAATCAAGGATTCAAAAATTATTTGAAATGAAAAAAGAAAGGCAAATTTTAATACATATGAAAAATCCGCCTAATATAAAACTAGATTTTTGAAAGTGATCGGGACAAAAAAAAATCCAGTAAATTATAGAGTGAATAATGGAGCCAGTTTCTGTATATTGAAAGATTCTGTCAAGGTGAAATGGAGGTTCTGAGGATAGTTTATATATTCTCCTCCTGAACATCAACATATCAACACCCAAGATCTGCTCCTCCCATCCTGCAAAATTCGATTCAAGTTTGTAAACTTTCAAATTAAATCAAATAGAAAAATGTTCCTCATCATCTTCTTGTTCTTCTTCTTGTTTCTGACATTTAACATTTCTGGCACACGCACACGAAATTGCTGCTGTTCTGTAACTACACATTTTTTATTAAATCATGGCAACTTTTTTTTTTTTTGCTCTGTCAACTCTTTTTCTGTCAGTTTACAATCATTCATTCATTCCATCTGCTGAATACTCTGTTTTTAGTTTTATTTATTTTTTCTTCTTCTTCTGGTGAAATGAACAAAACACCAAAAATAACATCAGGACCAAATTCACAAATCAAATAATAGAACCGAACAAGGAAAAAAACAACAACAACTACCCTGAATTTTATTTACAGAACACCCGACTAGTAATATTTGTTCATGTTGTTGATATGGACAACAACAACAACAACAGAAAGTGCAGTGGCGCAGTACCCTTGCAGAACTATTGTTTGTGGACACACTGAAGAAAATATATTTTTGTATTAAAAAAAATATTCTTTAAAAAATCACGCCTGATGACTTACTTACGATCTTTCGGAGAATTTTTCTCTCAAACGCTCCAAGAGCTGCCTCATCTGCTTGCGCAAGTACCCATGCTTCAGATCCATATGGTCTGTGAGTTTGGTCTGGTGGAAGGTGGCCTTGCTTTTGAGTTGTTTGCTCAGACCATAGTAACATCTGTTGGCCATAACTATCCTTCTCCGAATTTTAAAACTGATGTCATTCATTTCATTTATGACGGTACCAAGGTATATAAAATCTTTGACTACCTCGAAGCTGTAGTTCTCAAGTTCTACAGTTGGTCCGAGTTTACTGGACGTCTTGGGCGTTGATATCATCAGCTTGGTCTTCTTGCCGTTTACTGCAAGACCCAGTTTGGCAGACTCCTTATCAATTTGTTCAAAGGTGGCTTTTACCACTCTCAGTGTTCGACCCATTATGTCGATGTCATCGGCGTAGGCGAGTTTACATGTGTTGTTGGGTGTACAGAGTGTCATTTCTGTTCACTTTTGGCTCTCGTATGACCTTTTCCAGCAGGATGTTAAAAAGGTCACTCGACAAACTGTCACCTTGTCTGAATCCTTGTTCGGTATTAAAGGGCTCCGAGAGGTCCTTTCCGACTTTAACTGATGACCTTGTGCCAGTTAACCCTTTCAGTGTTTTTGTCGAATATATTCGACATTTAAAATTACTCTCTTCCTTTGCAATTTTTCGGTTATCCTACGTACCGTTACAATTGATGTCCTTGTTTTTGCTGAAAGACAGACAAAACTGTCCGAGTGTTAAAATAAGAATTGTTTTTTTTTCTAAACTCTGTGCTTTTAAGTACAAAATTTTAGATTTTTATTCCGACAAAAAATTTTTGTGACACTGAAAGGGTTAAAGTTATCCTGCATAGCCGTATTATTTTTGAAGGGATGCCAAACGCAGACATGGCTTTATACACCTCTGAACGGATAGGACTGTCGAATGCGGCTTTATAGTCGACGAATAGGTGGAATGTGTCGATGTGTTTTTCGTGGGGGTTTTACAGGATTTGGCGCAGGGTGAAAATCTGGTCAATGGTGGATTTGTCAGGTCTGAAGCCGCATTGGTATGGTGCAATAATGTCATTGACCATTGGCTTCAGTCGTTCACACAGGACACTGGATAACACTTTATATGCGATGGGAAGGAGACCTATTCCTCTAGTCCCTGAAAAATATTGTTTAAAAAATCCACGCCTGATGATAGTCCCTGAAAAATATTGTTTAAAAAATCCACGCCTGATGATAGTCCCTGAAAAATATTGTTTAAAAAATCCACACCATTCAAAGGACCCCGAAAATATTTCTTTAAAAATCCACGCCTTAAAAGGTCTCCAAACAATATTTCTTTAAAAATCCACGCCTTTTAAGGTCTCCAAAAATATTTCCTTAAAAATCCACATCTTTAAAGGCCTGCAAAAATCCACGCCTTTCCTTAAAGTGTATATTTTTATTTCTGTTCCATTTGTTGTTGTATTTTTTCTTTTGTAGTTTTCCATTTGTGTTGTGTTATTGAAAAGGACATTTTGGTGTTATGTCCTGTCCTCGAGTATTTTTCCTGTGTACATTTTTCACACTTAACTCTATCTCTCCCTCCGCATACCAGGCCAGCAATGCAGTCCGTCCGTCCTTTATCGTTGTTGGCACATTTGTTTTGTTATTGCTGTTGTTGTTGTTGCTTTTTGTGTCATTCATTTCTCTGTCCCTGCCGGGCGAATGTCCTTTTCTGTTGTGTTGCACTTCAACTTGTATTGTTGCATATTTTATTACTCTACTCTATTTTTCTTTGCTGCTGCTGTTGTTGTTATTGTAGTTGTTGCAACAACTGCAATAATATCAGCAAATACACCAAAAGTCTGTTGGTAAATTGTTTCAGCAGAAGGATGAGGGGCCGAAGGGGTAGAGAAATAAAAACTACAAATGTTGTAATAAAATAAACAAAGGAGCTACAAAAGTGAATTTTTGAAGATTTTTGGAGACTTTATAAAAGCGTGAATTTTTAAAGAACATTTTTTGGAGACTCCAAAATCTCCAAAAAATAGTTCCTTTATAAATCCACGCCCTTTATGGTATCCAAAAACTAGTTCCTTTAATCATCCACGCCTTGGATAGTCTCCAAAAAAATAGTTCCTTTAATAATTCCCACCTTGGATAGTCTCCAAAAAAATAATTCCATTAATTATCCCCCACCTTTTCAGGTCTCCAAAAAATAATTCCATTAATAATCCCCACCTTTCCAGGTCTCCAAAAAATAGTTGCTTTAAAATCCCCACCTTTCCAGGTCTCCAAAAAATAGTTGCTTTAAAATCCCCACCTTTCCAGGTCTCCAAAAAATAGTTGCTTTAAAATCCCCACCTTTCCAGGTCTCCAAGAAATAGTTGCTTTAAAATCCCCACCTTTCCAGGTCTCCAAAAAATATTTGCTTTAAAGATCCCGACCTTTCCAGGTCTCCAAAAAATAGTTGCTTTAAAGATCCCGACCTTTCCAGGTCTCAAAAAAAAGTTGCTTTAAAATCCACACCTTTCCAGGTCTCCAAAAAATAGTTGCTTTAAAAATCCACGCCTTGGATGGTATTTAAAAAAATAGTTGCTTTAAAAATCCCCACCTTTCCAGGTCTCCAAAAAATAGTTGCTTTAAAATCCCCACCTTTCCAGGTCTCCAAAAAAAAGTTTCTTTAAAATCCCCATCTTTCCAGGTCTCCAAAAAATAGTTGCTTTAAAATCCCCACCTTTCCAGGTCTCCAAAAAATAGTTGCTTAAAAATCCACGCCTTGGATGGTCTCCAAAAAATAGTTGCTTTAAAAATCCATGCCTTGGATGGTCTCCAAAAAATAGTTGCTTTAAAAATCCACGCCTTGGATGGTCTCCAAAATATAGTTGCTTTAAAAATCCACGCCTTGGATGGTCTCCAAAAAATAGTTGCTTTAAAATCCCCACCTTTCCAGGTCTCCAAAAAAAGTTTCTTTAAAATCCCCACCTTTCCAGGTCTCCAAAAAATAGTTGCTTTAAAATCCCCACCTTTCCAGGTCTCCAAAAAATAGTTGCTTTAAAAATCCACGCCTTGGATGGTCTCCAAAATATAGTTGCTTTAAAAATCCACGCCGTTTGAAGTCTCCGAAGAATATTTCTTTAAAAATCCACGCCTATAAAAGTCTCCAAAGAATATTTCTTTAAAAATCCACGCCTATAAAAGTCTCCAAAGAATATTTCTTTAAAAATCCACGCCTATAAAAGTCTCCAAAGAATATTTCTTTAAAAATCCACGCCTATAAAAGTCTCCAAAGAATATTTCTTTAAAAATTCACGCCTTAAGAAATATCCAAAAAATACTTATTTAAAAATCTACGCCTATAAAAGTCTACAAAAAATACTTATTTAAAAATCTACGCCTATAAAAGTCTACAAAAAATACTTATTTAAAAATCTACGCCTATAAAAGTCTCCAAAAAATATTTCTTTAAAAATCCACGCCTAAAATATTCTCCACGCCTTTAAAGCCTCTAAAAATATTTTATTTTTATAAACCCACTTCTTTTGAGGTCTCCAAATTTTTTGGAGACTTTTCAAAAAATATTTTACTTTACATTATTACTAAAAGTTTCTCTTTTTTCCTTCTTTTCAGGTAAAACATTTTTAAAAATGACCACGTAAGTTATCCTAAAAACTTAAATCCTTTATTTTAGTTATTACCCCGTATTCTTGTTTTTATCCTTTCTCCTAACATCACAAAACTAAAAAACTTTGTACACAATGGCATTAATTATTTATCTCGCTTTAGCCAAAAACCTGCAGACACTAAAATAAATATTGGTTACAAAGCAGGTCTACCTCCATACCCAGCCCTATGCCTCCCTACAATGTCCAGGACATGGCAAGGTAATAAAAAAACAGGCCAGTCGTCCTGCCCGGCCGACATTAAACAATGTCCGTCCTCGGTGTGCTGGCATGTTGACAATGTGTTAAAGTTAAAAACACGTTCAACATGGATATTTCATTAATAATTCCTGAATTCCGGTGCAGGGTCCATTCGTTTGAAGTTCGGGTTCTGTGTGTGTGTGTTCGCCCCCTTCTGAAGAACATTTTGACAGTTGCCACTTTGTTGTGCACTTTTTGCAACATTGTGTGTGAGTGCGGCATGAATTGCATTCATGGCTATTTGTGAATACAAATATCTGTTGTTGTTGCACTCAGAGAGCGGGGTGACAAGTCCTCCTTTTTTGGCAACAAAACAAAAGTTCAACTCAGAATTAAAGGCTGCCATTTAAATTCAATTAAACGTGATGAACTCATGCGTAAGATCGACATCAGGCCAGACGCACTCCAATAAAATAATGGAACCATCGACTATTCGGTCCACAACAATCCTCCTCGAGGGTATGTAAATTGTGGCTCATATTGTTTGCTGCAACCAGCATGTTTCAGCATGATATGTATGTCGGTGTGTCTGTCTGCCTGTTATCTTTTGTCGAACAGACAATGGCACTTCTACTCTTCCTTTTTTTGAGACCAATGCAATTTGTAGCAGCCGGAACAAAAGGGAGAGGTGATGGATGGTAAGGCCAATAAAAGTATCAACAATGCCAATAATTATAGAAGAGGTATTGCAGAACCTCCAACATTTTTAAAGGCATCGAAAAAATATTTCACTATTCACACAGGCCTTTAAAGGTCTTCAAAAAAAGTTTCTTTAAAAATCCCTAACTCTTCTTGTCTCTAAAAAAATAGTTCCTTCAAAAATCCCACCTTTCTTGGTCTCCAAAAATTAGTTTCTCTAAAAACCCCCACTTTTTTCAGGTCTCCAAAAAATAGTTCCTTTAAAAATCTCCACCTTTTTATGCCTCCGAAACAGAATTCCTTTGAAAATCCCCCCCTTGCCAGGTCTCCAAAAATAATTCCTTTGAAAATCACCACCTTGTCAGGTCTCCAAAAATAGTTCCCTTAAAATAGTTCCTTTGAAAATCTCCACCTTTTCAAGCCTCCAAAATTAATTCCTTTAAAAATCTCCACCTTTTCAGGTCTCCAAAAAAATTCTTTTAAAAATCCACGCCTTCTTTGGAGGTCTCCAAAAATAGTTCCTTTAAAATCCACGCCTTCTTTGGAGGTCTCCAAAAATAGTTCCTTTAAAATCCACGCCTTCTTTGGAGGTCTCCAAAAATAGTTCCTTTAAAATCCACGCCTTCTTTGGAGGTCTCCAAAAATAGTTCCTTTAAAATCCACGCCTTGTTTAAAGGTCTCCAAAAAAATTATTTCCTTTTAAAATCCACGCCTTGTTTGAAGGTCTCCAAAAAAATTATTTCCTTTTAAAATCCACGCCTTCTTTGAAGGTCTCCAAAAAAAATAATTCCTTTTAAAATCCACGCCTTGTTTGAAGGTCTCCAAAAAAATTATTTCCTCTTAAAATCCACGCCTTCTTTGAAGGTCTCCAAAAAAATATTTCCTTTTAAAATCCACGCCGTCTTTGAAGGTCTCTAAAAATAAATTCCTTTAAAAATCCACGCCTTCTTTGAAGGTCTCCAAAAATAAATTCCTTTAAAAATCCACGCCTTCTTTGAAGGTCTCCAAAAATAAATTCCTTTAAAAATCCACGCCTTCTTTGAAGGTCTCCAAAAATGAATTCCTATAAATATCCACGCCTTGTTTGAAGGTCTCCAAAAATGAATTCCTTTAAATATCCACGCCTTGTTTGAAGGTCTCCAAAAATGAATTCCTTTAAATATCCACGCCTTGTTTGAAGGTCTCCAAAAATGAATTCCTTTAAAAATTCCCACTTTCAATAGTCTCCAAAATTAATTCATTTACAAATACCCAGCTATTTCAAGGTATCCAAAAATGAATTCCTTTAAAAATCCACGCCTTGTTTGAAGGTCTCCAAAAATGTATTTATTTAAAAATCCACGCCTTGTTTGAAGGTCTCCAAAAATGTATTTATTTAAAAATCCACGCCTTGTTTGAAGGTCTCCAAAAATGAATTCCTTTAAAAATCCGCGCCTTGTTTGAAGGTCTCCAAAAATGAATTCCTTTAAAAAACCACCCCTTGTTTGAAGGGCTCCAAAAATTAATTCCTTTAAAACTCCCCACCTTTTCAGGTCTCCAAAAATTAATTCCTTTAAAACTCCCCACCTTTTCAGGTCTCCAAAAATTAATTCCTTTAAAACTCCCCACCTTTTCAGGTCTCCAAAAATGAATTCCTTTAAAAATCCACGCCTTGTTTGAAGGTCTCCAAAAATTAATTTCTTTAAAAATCCACGCCTTGTTTGAAGGTCTCCAAAAATGAATTTCTTTAAAAAACCACGCCTATAAAAGTCTCCAAAAATGATTAGTTTAAAAATCCACGCCTATAAAAGTCTCCAAAAATGATTAGTTTAAATATCCACGCCTATAAAAGTCTTCAAAAATGAATTCTTGTAAAATCCACGCCTATAGAAGTCTCCAAAAATGTATTTTTTTTAAATCCACGCCTAAAAAAGACTCCAAAAATGGATTTTTTTTAAATCCACGCCTATAAAAGTCTCCAAAAATGGATTTTTTTAAATCCACGCCTATAAAAGTCTCCAAAAATTGTTTTTTTTTTAAATCCACGCCTATAAAAGTCTCCAAAATGGATTTTTTTAAATCCACGCCTATAAAAGTTTCCAAAAATTGTTTTTTTTAATCCACGCCTATAAAAGTCTCCAAAAATGGATTTTTTTTTAAATCCACGCCTATAAAAGTCTCCAAAAATGGATTTTTTTAAATCCACGCCTATAAAAGTCTCCAAAAATGGATTTTTTTAAATCCACGCCTATAAAAGTCTCCAAAAATTGTTTTTTTTAAATCCACGCCTATAAAAGTGTCCAAAATGGATTTTTTTAAATCCACGCCTATAAAAGTTTCCAAAAATTGTTTTTTTTAATCCACGCCTATAAAAGTCTCCAAAAATGGATTTTTTTTAAATCCACGCCTATAAAAGTCTCCAAAAATTGTTTTTTTTTTAAATTCACGCCTATAAAAGTCTCCAAAAATGAATTTTTTTTAATCCACGCCTATAAAAGTCTCCAAAAATTGATTTCTTTTAAATCCACGCCTATATATGTCTCCAAAAATTAATTCTTTAAAAATCCACGCCTATAGAAGTCTCCAAAAATAATTTCTTTAAAAATCCACGCCTATAGAAGTCTCCAAAAATAATTTCTTTAAAAATCCACGCCTATAGAAGTCTCCAAAAATGGATTCCTTTAAAAAATCCACTCCTACAAAAGTCTCCAAAAAATATTTCTTTAAAAACTCACGCATTAAAAAGTAGTTCCTTTAAAAGTCTCCAAAAAATATTTCTTTAAAAATCCGTATAAATAAATCAGATTTCTTGGAATGAAACACATCAAAATAAATAAAAATATGATTGTTGTTGTTGTTGCCAACAATAAAACAAAAAAGTAATTACTCTGCTGGCTGGTCGGCCGTTCGCTCGTTTTGTTATCAGTGAAAGTGTCGAATGCCGCCAAAACCCCGAACCACCAGCAGCAGTAAAAACGCATAGCAAAGCAAAAATAGAAAAAAAAAATATTTAATGCTGCACACTTACACAAGAATAGTGATGTACACGTCATGTAGCCACCTTCTCCTCCGCCTCCTAGCATGCAGAGGCCACCCTCACCTTCTATTCCCCGCCTCCTCCTCCACCTACTCTGCTGTTTGGCTACTTCCACGAAGTGTAGTTTTCTTATCAGAGGAAACAACAAATTAAACACCGACAATAGTTTTTTTGTTTTGAACCACAACATATGTTTGAGCGCGCCTCCTCCTCCACCGCACCTCCCACCGATCGTCGTCACTACTTGTTGTGTGAACATTTGTCGTCGAATGTTGATTAGAAGAATATCAATTATTCGGTTTTATTTTTTTTTCCTCTCGCCTTGATTTTTTTAATTTCATTTTTCTTTCATTGTTTTTTGTCAGTTGTTTTCGAACTTTGGTTAAACGTGGTTGACTTGACGTGTGTGTGGTGCTGCTGCGTTGGCTGCCGGTTCTCGCCATTCGACGTTGTGACTTTTTCGTTCCATTCGCCCATTTCGCCACCTAACCCAGTAAATAAATCAACGTCATAATAAAAAAAATATTAATTGTTTGTCGACTTGACTATTTTTAAATAATTGATGGTATAAACGACGGTGTAATACAAACATACACGGTGTATGTTTAAAAAGGTGTGTGTGTGTAATTTGTGTCTGTGTGCGGTTAAATGATTGAATGATTTTTGCTGTAAAAATCCATCTGATTTTTATTTATTAGCACGCTTTTAATTATCGTCGTGGGGTATGCCAACGTCATCGCAATTATGTTTTCTAGTTGCTGTTGTTGTTATAATTATTTTATTAAGTGATTTAGTTACAAATAATTATAAGCGAAAATTTAACACAGATTGAAATAGAGAAGTAACAAAAAGAAAGGCGGAAAATTAATTATCGCCTAAATAAATGTTAATTGGAAAATATGGTGCAGAAATTATTAATAAATACAGTGGCTCAAAAAAAAATTTAGAAAGAAATATTTCTTGGAGGCAATCCGAGGCGTGGTTTTTAAAGGAACTATTTTTGGAGATCATCCAAGGCCTGGAACTATTTTTTAGAGACCATTCGTGGTGTGGATTTGTAAAAGAACTATTTTTGGAGATCATCCAAGGCGTGGAACTATTTTTTTGGAGACCATTCGTGGTGTGGATTTGTAAAAGAACTATTTTTTGGAGGCCATTCAAGGCGTTTATTTTTAAAGGAACAATTTTTGAAGACCATTTAAGGCGTGAATTTTTTGGAGACTTCAAAACACGTGGCTTTTTGAAGGGTTTTTTCGGAGACCATTCAAGCGTTGATTTTTTGGAGACTTCAAAAGGCGTGGATTTTTAAAGGAACTATTTTTTGGAGACCACAAATGGCGTGGATTTTTACAGGAACTTTTTAAAGGAACTATTTTTTTGGAGACCATCCAAGGTGGGGATTTTTACAGGAACTTTTTAAAGGAACTATTTTTTTGGAGACCATCCAAGGTGGGGATTTTTAAAGGAACTATTTTTTGGAGACCAAGGCATGGATTTGTAAAATAACTATTTTTGAGGACCTCAAATGGCGTGGATTTTTAAAGGAACTATTTTTTGGTGACCATCCAAGGTGGGGATTTTTAAAGGAACAATTTTTTGAAGACCATTTAAGGCGTGGATTTTTTGGAGACTTCAAAAGGCGTGGATTTTTAAAGGAACTATTTTTTGGAGACCTCAAATGTCGTGGATTTTTACAGGAACTATTTTTTTGAGACCTCAAATGGCGTGGATTTTTACAGGAACTTTTTAAAGGAACTATTTTTTGGTGACCATCCAAAGTTGGGATTTTTAAAGGAACTATTTGTAGGAGACCATCCAAGGCGTGGTTTTTTTAAGGAACTATTTTTTGGAGACTATCCAAGGCGTGGTTTTTTAAAGGAACTATTTTTTTGGAGACCATTTAAGGCGTGGATTTTTAATGGAACTATTTTTTTGGAGACCATTTAAGGCGTGGATTTTTAAAGGAACTAGTTTTGGAGATGTACTTAAGGGAACTATTTTTTGGAGAACATCCAAGGCGTGAGATTTTTATAGGAACTATTTTTTGGAGACCATCCAAGGCGTGGATTTTTAAAGGAACTATTTGTAGGACACCTTTAAAAGTGGAGATTTTTATAGGAACTATTTTTTGGAGACCTCAAAAGGTGGGGATTTTTAAAGGAACTATTTGTAGGACACCTTTAAAAGTGTAGATTTTTAAAGGAACTTTTTTTTGGAGACCTCAAAAGGTGGGAATTTTTAAAGGAACTATTTTTGGAGACTTCAAAAGGCGTGGCTTTTTTAAGGAACTATTTTTTGGAGACTTCAAAAGGCGTGGATTTTTTTAAGGAACTGTTTTTTGGAGGCCATCCAAGGCATGGATTTTTAAAGGAACTATTTGTAGGAGACCTTTAAAAGTGGAAATTTTTATAGGAACTACTTTTGGGAGGCCTTTGAATCTTGGTATTTTTAAGGGAGCTATTTTATGCAGACTACAAAATGAGGAACTATTTGTTGGATACTACCATCAGCCTTTTTAAAAGGAATTTTTTCACATAACTCTATCATCTGAAATCCTCTGGAAAAAATGTTTTTAACAAATCTATACATCGTTGGTGTTCTCGAAAAAAATATTTTCAAAAAAACCAAGCCTCTGTGGTTCATTGGAAAAATATTTATTTTTTTTTTCAATTCAAACATCCGTGGTCCTCTGAAAGAAATGTGTTTTTAAAAATGTATCGCATCTGTTGTTCTCAATTTTTTTTATAAAATATAGCGATCAGCGCTATATTTCCGTCCTCTAGTGTGGTAATGGGTTACAAAATAATATCTGAGTACGTAAACACCTATAAATATTCAAATGTAACTCCCACATCCGAGTACATACGACAATATAATTGGTAATTTAAAGGTCAACCACTCTTCTTGGATATACTATCAAAAGTTCGGGATATACTATCAACTTTCCTTCAGGAGTAAATATATACGCCATAGTATACAAATTTTTTTCATTTTTCACACAAAAGTCAGGGTCCATTTTACCCGCTAAATATTGACCGATCTTTATCAATACATGCATGCTTATTCTTTGGCCCGATCCCCTTCTCCATGTAAAAATTTCCTGATGTTTGGACTGACAAAAATTAAGTATTTGGTCCATTTCATCCCCTAAATATAACCGATCTTTACCAAAAACAATAGGGGTCTTCATTGGCCAGAACCCATCCTTCGTGAAGATTGGTCCATAACTGTGACCTGTATCGTGTTTACAAAATATAATGGACAGACGGACGGATACACGTGTCTAGATCGACTCAGCTAGTCGAGATATGACGATTGGTATACTTGAAGGTGGGTCTAGGACCAATATTTCGCGTCGTTATAAACTTTTGGGGCTGCACAAAGCTATAATACCCTGACAACATAGTTGTGTAGGGTATAAAAATGGAAGCCTTAACTGACTCTAGAAAAATATTTTTAAGAAAATCCACGCCTTAGCGATCCCAGACAAATGTTTTTAAACCTCGTCAGTGAAATTATCGTAAACTCGCCCCAAGAACAGCATTTTTTGCCAACAAAAATCCTTTTGTGAATGGCGTTTATTTATTTTTTTTAAACTACTTGGCTAATTTTGTTTCCATTGACATCAATTTCGATTGAGCCTCTAAATCCGCGCCATATGCATAAGTCTTTGTTATATTTTTTTGCGAAAATTTTCCTCTAACCCATCAATTTCCGTGGTTATCAAAAGCCAGCAAATGCCTTTGTCGTGCAATTAAACTCCCCTACTTTTTTTATCACAACATAAGCTTTATTTAGTTTTATTAAAAAGAAAAAAAAAAATAATAAACATTCCACTGCTAGCACTGTCTGCAGCAGATCGGCTAATGTATCATCATTCCAAACCAACTCCTTGTCGGTGAGTTACATTACATGTATATTTTTGTAATTTTTTTTACTATTTTCAGACGATATTTTTTCCACTAATTTTTCTATAAAAAAAATATTTTAAAGTTTTGACAGACAGAAAAGTTTTTCAAAATATTTCAAAATTAGCCAACTTTTTAATGACCCCCATATGATAAACCAGCGGATTTTATATATATTTCAAACCATATTTTTCTGTTTTTATAATTGAAAATTCTTGAAGCTCCAACAACATCAAACTAATTTTTTCTAAGTCGAATGCTTTTATAAATTAAAACCAGTGAGTGGAGCAGTCGGACGGGGCCGACATTACGATACCCCACAACTACCACGGAACTGTAACTTTCTGTGGATTTTTATTCCGAGCCTGGGCAATACATCGTTATATTTGCCCGACATTTTTATTTTTGTAATTATTATTTATGCCCTTCACCGTTTTTTTGATGTTTTATAATTGTGGCATTTCGTTTTTTGGACTTCTCTGTTACTAATCAATTTTAAACATATTCTCATGGAACATTTCAATGCGATCAGCGCTATATTTCCGCCCTCCAGTGTGGTAATGCTTCACCAAATAATAACTGAATACAAAAAGCCAGTATATACGTGTTTTTCTCATTTTTCACACAAAAGTAAATTTGAAACCATATTTTTTCTGTTTTAATATATTTTTTAATTGAATATGCCTATTTAGCTCCAACACCTTTAAACAAAATTTCTAAGCCAACGGGTTTTCGTAAATAAAAAAATTCGAACAATTCTTGTTCATATCTATCTACAAGGTGTTAATTTTTTGAGGTGCTCCATATTTGACCGTTGCTATATATATTTTTCTTATTCCCCATTCTTATCTTTTTTTTTTTCAAAATGTGTCTCATTTTCAGCAGCATTAAATTCCAGCAATCTGTCACTTCGACAAAAATTAATTCCAAAAAAATACTCTTTGCAATTTAAAACTTCTAACATTCTTACTTCCTAGCACGCACACACACTAACTCACTCTCTCACATTAATTTCCAACATCTTCTAATTTAATTTCAAACTTTTGAACAAAAAAAAAACTGTTATTTAAAGATCTGAAAATCTAAATCTAAAAAAAATTCATTCCCATAGTAAATTAAGTTTGAAATGAAAGACAATGAGACACCAACGACGACGACAACAACGTCATGTGTGTGCATGTGACACACAAACACACACACTCACACACGCTCTTCTATATCTACTTGCGATAAAAAGCCAATAAATCTCTGTTGCAATAACGTCATGTATGGGGGGGGGGTGTATGTATGTGTGTGTGTAATTGTTTGACTGTTCTCCACTTGATAAGCAGACATTTCAATAGAATTCAAAAAAAAAAAAATCGAATATCTAACTATTCTGACTACAATGGAGATATTCCAGTCGATACTACAATTAAGATAAACACAAACGACCATCATCATCGTCGTCGTCATCGGCAGAGCAACATCAATTGCAGTTGTGTGACACCTACACACACACCCATACACATTTTCAATTACATCACACACACACATGAAAAATATCCCTCCCACACTCAGTGCCTTAATGTCCCCTTACCAACACCTAGCCGGGCAGGCAGCCAATCAGGAACAGGAAGCATCAGTGAAATAAAGAAAATGAAACTCAAATCTGTCAGCAAAGTTAATTAAACTCCCTCTCCATCTATTACTGTTGCTTTACAATAGAACAGCAACAACAACAAAACTATAAATAATAACAACAACAATAACAATAAGTAGCATCTAATATACTTATTAAGCAACAGCTGTTACTTTGGCTATTGAAATGCAAAAATAAAAATAGTTTGAGGAGGATGGAGGATAATGACAAAGAAATATGCGGGTTCTCTTTAAGCCTTAGAGATATGGTCAGGGAAATTGAAATGGACATGGAGAAGTGGCAATGCTGTGTAACATGTTTTCTTTGTTTTACAATTTTAATTACAATTGTAATTTCGAGAATTTTTATTTTATTTTTCGGTGAATTGGAAAATGTTCTGCATCCGGCTAATAAAGTCATGCACTAACGAAAAAAAACACACAGTCATGGGAAGCTCATTTTTTTCTTTAAATAAATTCCTCAGGTACTGATGACTGATTTTTTATAAAAAATTCCACAAGACTGAAAAATATATTTTTTAAATCCATGCCAGCCAGGCATGGATTAGATTAATTTTCTCTACAGAAAAAAAATACCTTTTGTATTTAGTCACTTCTCAGAAGTCGAAAAAATTATTCTGATAGAAAAGACTGACTTATTCTATACAAAAAATTATACAGTCACTAAGGACTGATTTTTTTTTATACAGAAAAATCCTCAAAAATCTTTAGTCCATGAAAACAAAAAAAAAACATCTCTGAAGAACGAAATTTCTCAGATAAATATACTCGATCGATCACGGAATATGCTTTTTTACAGAAAAAAATACCTTTTACATTACAAAAACCAAGGAGCTGTGCAGTATAGTCGGACCATATGATACCCAACACAACTTCCACGAAAATCTAACTTTCTGTGGTACAGCATTCTGAGGTTGGGCAATATTTCACGATATCACCACTCTCTTGACCGGCTAGAGGTCAACAAATATTACTAATATCCAGTGCAGCTCTTCTAATTACTTGTTCAGATTCCCTTCACCGTGGATTATCTTGTCATGTTCGGCTTCCAATTGTGGCCTTATAGATCGACTCGAAAAAACACACAAAGAATAAGTTTTTGGTCCACTTCATTCCAAAAATTATTATCTGATCCTCCCCAAAAATATAGGCGTTGTCCTTGACCATAACTGGAACCTCATGGAACATTTCAAAGCGATTAGCGCTATATTTCCGCCCTCTAGTGTGTAATGGGTTACTAAATAATATCTGAATACGTAAGCATCTGTAAATATTTAAGTGTAACTCCCACATACGACAAAATAATTGGTATGAACATAAAGGTCAACCACTTCTCTTGGATGTACTATCAACTTCTCGGCTCCATGTCCTTCAGGAGTAAGTATATACGCCATAGAATACAAATGTTGTAATTTTACACACAAAAGTCAGGGTCCATTTGAACCGCTACATATTGACCGATCTTTATCAAAACAGGCATGCTTATTCTTTGGCCCGATTCCCTTCTCCATGTAAAATTTCGCGATGTTCGGACCATAATTGCGGTCTCTGGAGCGACCAGAAAAATCGACAAAAATTAAGTATTTGGTCCATTTCATCCGCTAAATATTAACCGATCTTTACCAAAAACAATAGGGGTGTTCATTGGCCAGAAACCATCCTACATGCAAAATTTCGTGAAGATTGGTCCATAACTGTGGCCTGTATCGTGTTTACAAATTATAATGGACAGACGGACGGACGCACACACATGTCTAGATCGACTCAGCTAGTCGAGATATGACAATCGGTATACTTAAAGGTGGGTCTAGGACCAATATTTCGCGACGTTACAAACTCTTGGGGCTGCACACAGCTATAATACCCTGACAACATAGTTCCTATAAAAAATCCTCAGTCACTTAGTGCCACACTAACGCGGAGTTTATTTTTTTTTTAATTTATTTAAATCGACAAATCGTTTTTTAAAAAATATTAAGAATTTCTTTTAAAATACATTATGCACCAATGCAAGCCCCGCACACATGGCCACCCGTAGCTCCCCGCCCATTGATTTTTTAAAATATATTTGGTCACGGACTTTTTTTTATAAATGCTTGTTGAGGATCCACATATATTTGTTGGTTTTATACCCTTCACCACTCTGTGGTACAGGGTATTATGTATGTCCGTCCGTCTGTTGATGTTAAATTGTAAACAAAGTACAGGTCGCATTTAAAATTCGATTTGGATGGACTTTGGTACAGCTCATTTACTTGGTCCAAGGACGAAGCCTATTGAAATTGGAGGAAATCGGTTCAGATTTAGATTCAGCTACCATATATATGTTCGTCCAATTTTATGTTAATGGAGCACCAAAAGACCCTATATATCCTTTGATTTACACGAATGATGTGTGCTAAGTTTCATGAAAATCGGTTCACATTTAGTTATGTAGTTCCTATATACATTTTCGTCCGATTTAATGTAAAATCGGTCAACTATGCACTAAAGACCCAAAGTTTGGCCGATTGACACACAATTTGGTGCAATGTACTGAAGTTAATTTAACAAAAGATGTGTCAAGATTTATTGGAATCGATTCAGATTTAGATATAACTCCCATATATAGTTTCGTCCGATTTTAAAGTAAATGGTGCACCATGACTCAAAATATCGCCATAGGCACAAAACGTACTGATGTTAGTATAACCTAACCCGTGTCAAGTTTCGTTGAAAACGGTTCAGATTTGGATAAGCTTTCAAATATATTTTCGTCCGATTTTAAGCAAATGGTGCACGAAACTCTTCATGTTTTTTAAAATTCACACGAATAGAATGGTGTAATTGTGTTTTGTAGAAATGCAGCCCTATAGCATATATATGGTTTCGACCAACTTCATGTTAATAGGGCTTCAAATAATCAACGGGTGTCCGATTGAAATTTGCTGTAATATTTTGTCCCATTCTATACAAACGACTCAGTATCTGTCGAAATGAAAAAAAAAATGGTATAGGTTAAAGAATGACATGTTTATGGATTGGTCTAAGTCGGTTCACCTTTAGATAAAGATGGCATATTTTAATTAATCCAGAACAGTTGGACGGCAATATTATACCTTACACAACTATTATACCTTTGATCCTCGGAAAATTTAAAGGTCAACCACTGCTCTTAGATATACTATCAACTTCTCGGGTCTATATCATTCAAGAGTAAATATATACGCCCCACAATACAAAATTTGTAATTTTATATACAAAAGTCTGGGTCAATTTGACCCGTAAATATTCGCCGACCTTCACGGCCGGATTACTTTTTCATATATAAAAAAAATATATATATAAAATTCAGGGTGCAAAAATTCGCTCACGAATAAATTAAAATACATTCTTTTCGTTTTGTGCTCATTTTACGAATGCATTTATGGCGACAAATTCATTACCAAACGAGCATTCGCGAAAGAATGTTCGCACACACATAATAAACGAGTGAGAGCACACACAACGATATTTCGTGGTTGAAATTCTTTCCGACATTCCCTCACGAATGAAAACAAACATTCCCGAATTCTCGCGTATGCTCAAAACAGCAACAGCAAAACAGTTATTCAGCAACAAATGCTCCCGAAAGAATGAATTGACGGCGCTTGGCAGCTAAATTTTATCGTTCGTGAATTTTTCGTACAATGCGAACATTCGCGAGAGATTGCAAATGCTTGTTCATTCATTTGTAACATTATTATTCGCGATAAATTGAAAACATTCGAATTATCGCCGTGAGCCTTCGTGAGAAAGAGCGTTGAATCATTCTTCGCACCCTGTTTATAAATCCAATATCAGGCTAATGGAATGTCCGATTTAAGCCAAACTTTGCACAACCTATTATCTTTACCAAATCCAGATCAATTCCGAAAATGGAACCCATTGGTGCATCCTCTAATGGAATGACCGATTTAAGCCAAACTTTGCACAACCTATTATCTTTACCAAATCCAGATCAATTCCGGAAATGGAACCCATTGGTCCACTTCTTCCGGTATCTCCCTAACAAAAGGTCAACATCCTCTGCAAACCATAGGGTGAGGCTATATATCTGTCGGCAGCAACGACTGACACTTAATTACTCGCTTTTCATTGGTCAGACGATATTCTAAAGAGACATTGATAAAAAAGCATAAATCGTCCGTATGTCCTAAAAAAATATGTTTTTTAATCCTCGACTATTTCTCCACAAAAATATTTTGTTTTAATCTTTCTACTCTCCTTTCAAAAGTAGTATTTTATTACATCGTCATTTAATCCTTATACAATACAAAAATATTCAGCAAAAAATCCACGCTTTAGCTCAGATAATTCGTAAAGGATATTCGTTAACAAATACACGCTAAATGCTCTGATATTCTTCAGTCCTCAGTCAGTATTTTTTAAAACCCCACAGTCTTTAGAGAATATTCTTTAAAAATCATTGTTCTTTGCTCTGATAGTGCTTTAAAAAATATTGTCGAAAAAATCCAAATATTCGCTGTAAAACAGAAAACACGTTTCTGGATTAAATATTCTTTAAAAATGTTCTATGACCCGGATCGAGCTCCTAAACTTATACTTAAGGGGACCCCCCCCCCATTCTCGGGGTCAAAAATGTTGTTGATATAATTGGAATCTACACTGATTAATGAATGTCTCTACAAAATTTCAAGTGAAAATCTCAAGAACTCTTGAAGATATAGCCGATTTATTATGTCAGCATCAAGTGACGGCTGAAGGGTTTCTCAAACTTTAAACGCGTTTTTCTCTAAACATTTTTTTGCGAATGGCGGGCACGATAACTCAAAAACTAATAATCCAATCGGTTCCAAATTTTGCAACGTTTCTCTGGGAGTGTATAGCTCTCGTACGTAACTAGGATAAAGCCAATCGGTTAAGATCTTCCTTATTTTTTAACTTGGTTTTTGGTAAACAATCGGCGATTTTCCAAAAATATTTTTCAAAGGTCCACCATTTTGTTAATTGTAGAGCGACGTCAACAATCGTAGTTCATACGAGAGCCAGACATGTACTCTTTCTAACACCGTTGCAATTTTCGGATTCCGATGTTCCAGTGAGGAGTTATCATGCCCGCCATCAAAAATAAGGACTTTTCTTTAATACCAAAAAAACAACAACAAAACAGTAACAAAATTTTTTTTGTAAAGTATTTTTCTTCTCTTTTAAATCTTCAATTTTATATGTGCAAAGTTACAAACCTTAACAAGCATTTGTATTCATTTACCAGATTATAGCTCTGATATGCCTCCGATTAATGTTTTTTCATTGATTTGTTTTCTAAATGAAAAAAAAAAATCAAAATTGAAATATTTGTTTTAATCTAATTTCTCTTTAAAATTACCCACTTCTAATTAAATTCCCATCTCCTCCATATCTTATCACATATTTAATTGAGTCATAATATTTATTAATAAAATTGTTCCTACCCCCTCCCTATATCTATTTTTCAAATATCATCATCACTTCAAAAACTATTCCAAGAACTCCTTATAACCCGAACACCCGCAAGTAAATTTTCAAAAGAAAAAAAACAAAAAAAAAATCCCCCGAAAATTCAATTTCCAAAATAATGTGTCCGTCGTCTCGATACTCAATACTAACTGTCAAATTGATAAATTTAATAGTTTGTTCGGATAGCAGTTACAGTGGCACGTAACATTTCATGGAGTTTTAAGTTTTTTTTCTTCTTCATGGTTGTTGTCGTTGTTGATTCTGAGTTTTGTCACTACTTTTCCGGTTCTTAGTTTTGTATTGACGTGCAGTTGTAGTTTCGTCGTCTATTGTTGGCGGAAACTATTTTTTCTGGAGAAATGAGTTTTTCATGTTTTTTTCTTTTTTTTGGCCATATCTCCGATGGCAATCGAAACTGAAAAAAGAGCAAATAAACACCATCGAAAAAGGTTCTTGGTGATGATAACACCCGATCGATCGTTGGGTGCCGCAGATGACTTTGAAGTGCAAACAATGTTTTTTTTTCAGTTTTTCTAAACAAGAAAAATGCATCACTTTCTTTTGGAAGAAACGATAACGTTAAATAGTTTTGGAAAACTATTAACTGCTATTAACCATTATTGGTGTCTAGAGAGAGCATAAAAAAGACCGGCAGAAGTTGGAGATTTTAAAATTAGTTTTAAAAGTTTTAAGCTTGGATTTCTAACGAATATTTTATTTTCTGGGATTTGTTAAAGAACATTGTTCTAAGGACTAACCGAAGTATAAGTGTGAATTTTTAAAGGAGATTTTCGAAGGACTTTCCGAGCTTTAAACTTGGATTTCCGAACTGTAAGTTTAATTTTTTAAAAATATTTTTGGAAAAAAAATTTTTTTTGTGCATTTTTTTAAACAGTATTTTTGAAGGACTAACCTTCTCGATCTAGACAAGTAATTTTTTAAGAATTTTTGGAGGACTATTAATGTTATAAACTGAATTTTTGAAAGACTATTTTTTCGAGAACTATCAGAGCCTTCAGCGTGAATTTTATAAAGAATATTTTTGGAGGTGTATCTCAGCTGTAAGCATCCATTTTGTAAGCAATATTTTTGAAGGACTGTCAGAGCTTTCAGATATTAGACTATTTTTCCCATTTTGGATTTTTGAAGGAATATTTTTGGAGGATTATTCGAGCTATAAACGTCGAAGTTTAAAGAATATTTTAACAATATTTTTTGGAGGAATACCTATAAGCGATTTAGATTTTTTAGATTCAATTTTTTTATAGAATAATTTTAAAGAACATTTCGAGCTATTGTGTGTATTTTTAAAGTATATTTATGGAGGGTTATCCGTGCTATAAGCGAAGATTTTTTTAGAATATTTTTCGAGGACTATCCGAGCTATAAGTGAGATTTTTTTTTTTTAAATATTTTTCTAGGGGTCGTCAAAGCTATAAGCTTGGAATTTTTAAGGAATATTTTTGAAGGACTAACTGATTTTTTAAATTAATATTTAGGGAGGACTATCCGAGCTATAAACGTGGGTTTTTTAAAGAATATTTTTTGGAAGACTTTCCGAGCAATAAATGAGGATATTTTAAAAAATTTTTTGGGCTTATATTTTTTAAACTATACTTTTAGAGGTCTATCCGAACTCTAAGCTCGGATTTTTTAAAGAATATATTTTTTTTAAGGCTATCTCAGCTATAAGAGGTGATTATTTAGAATAATATTTTCGGAGGACTATCAAAGCTATAAGTGCAGATTAAAAAAAACAATTTGGAGAACTATCCGTGGATTTATTAAAAAAAAAACATTTTCAAAGGACCAGCTATAAGCGTCAATTTTTTAAAAAATAATTGTGGAGGCCAACCCAGGATTTTTAAAGGATTTTTAGAGGACTATCCCAGGATTTTTTGAAGAAAATGTTTAGAGAACTTACCCAGCTATAAAGGTGTTTTTACTAAATTTTTTTAATTATATATTTGAAGGACTATCCTTGCTATAGGTATGGATTTTTACAGTATATTTTTCAAATGACTCTCTGAGCTGTAAGCGCGTTTTTTTTTTTTTTTTTTTGAAATAATATTTTTTTAAGGACCATCAGAGCTATAAACATTGATTTTTAAAGAATATTTTTAAAGGACTATTCTTGCTATAAGCGTGGATTTTTTAAATAATATTTGTTGGAGGACTATCCGAGCCAAAATCTTGAATTTGTTAAAGAATATTTATGGAGATTTTTTTTTTAAGAATGGATGGGATTTTTTTTAAAGAATATTGTTGGAGATCTGTCGTCCGTACTGTAAGAGAGGACCTTTTAAAAAAATATTTTTGGAAGACATCGATTTTTTGAAGGAAATTTAGCAAATAACTATCCGAGCTATAAGCGTGGTCTTTTTAAAGAACATTTTTAAAGAACTAACCGAGCTATAAATTTGGATTTTTTTTTTTAATTTTATTTTTGAAAGACTATACGAGCTATAAAGGGTGAATTTTTTTAAAGAATATTTTTGAACAGCAATCCGGACTTAAGCGCAGATTTTTAAAATAATATTTTTCTGAGGACCATCAGAGTGTGGATTTTGTAGAGAAAAATTTCCTAGAGCTATATGAACTATTTTTGAGGACTATTCGAATTATAAGCCTGAATTTTTAAGTGCGATTTTCGGAAGACTTTCCGAGCTTTAAACTTGGATTTTCCGAACTGTAAGCGTACTTTTAGGGGATATTTTTGGAGGACTATCAGAGCTATAATTGTGAATTTTTTTAAACAATATTTTTGAAGGTCTAACCATGTTAGAAATGTGGATTATTTAAATATTATTTTTGGATCATTATCCGAGGTATAAACGTGGATTTTTTAAAGAAGGGTTATTTTTTAAAGGATTTTTCCAAGGGTTATCAGAGCTCTAAGCTTATATTTTTTTAGAAAATAATTTTGGACAACTATCCCCGCTAAAAGAGTGGATTTTTAAGGAATTTTTTTATAGAGGTCTCTCCCAGCTATGACCATGGATTTTTAAAAAATATATATTTTTTTCAAACGACTATTCGATCTATAGGCATGCATTATTTAGAGAATTTTAATATTGGTCCCTCCCAACTTTGGATATTTTAAACAATACTTTAACAGAAATATTCGACCATAAGCGTGGATTTTTTAAGAACTATCTAAGCTATAAGACTGGCTTTAAAAAAAAAAAAAAAAGGACTAGCATTTTAAGCATGGATATGAAATGTTTTGCAGGACTATCACAGCTATATGAATTGATTTTTTAAAGAATATTTTCGATATACGAACTATAACCGAATGAATATTCCGCGCTATAAGCGTGGGTTTTTTAAAGATTATTTTCGTAGAGTATCCGAGCTTAAAGTATGGGTTTTTTGAGGCATATTTTTTCGAAGGCTTATCTGAGCTACAAATTTGGATTTTTCAAGTTTTTTTCTAGGGTCTATCCGAGCTAACAGGCAACATTTTTTAAAGAATATTTTGGAGAAATATCCGATCTATAAGCTAAACATTTTTAATAAATATTTTGTGGAGCTATAAACTTGGATTTTTTAAAAATATGTTTCAGTGCTGTAGATGTATGTTTTTAAAAGAACATTTTTGCAAGGCAGATCAGAAATATAAACGTGGGATTTAAAAAAAAAAATATATATATACTTCCGTGGGCCATCAGAAAGTCCATAGTATCTATAAATGTTATTTATTTATTATTTTTTTAATTTTATCCTGGGCATAACAATTATCAGTCTTATTTTTAAACAGAATTTGGATTTTCTATAGAATATTTTTTATAACCGATCGTATATTTTTTTTCAAACTTTTAAAAACAAAAATATATATTTTTTTTTACTATTTTTCAAAGCCGACCTAACGTACAATAATGTTATTTTTTAATATTTTTAAGGTCGATCAGATATAAGTTAAAATTTTTCGTTATATCTTTCTTTGTTTCGGCTAAAAATTCTTCTTCATTAAAAAGCCATGGATATGAGAAAACAAAAATTACAAATAAATTTATTTGAAACTATTGTTGTTTTTATTTATTTAATTTTTGTTGTTTCTTTACGCTTAACATTCCCATGAATCTGCTGTTTGTTGCGTGTTTAGCCTCCGGCTAATTATTCATTTTTTTATATTATTAAATATTTTTTTAATTATTAATATAAAAATATTATAAATCTCACCTCCACAATAAATCTGAATGATGATCGTCGTCGATGGGTTCTTGCAGATTCATTGTTGTTGCATCAAACAAAATATAAATTTAAATAATAAAACATTTTTTTTTATTGATTTCAGGGTCCCCCAACTAAACGGAATTTGTTTGGTATGATGTTAACAAAATAAACACGTAGTGAAATAAAAATAAAGAAGAAGAAAAATAATTGAAACATGATTTAATTAATAAAAGAAGTCCCAAACACATTTAGGTAGTAGTCACTCCCTATACAAAACAAAAAACGAAACAAGTAATTTTTAAGGCTTCATTAAAAAATCCAGGTTTAAAAAAATATTTCTAAAAAATCCACGCCTTAATTGAGGCCTGAAAAAATGTTCCTAAAAAAATCCAGGTTTAAAAAAATATTTCTAAAAAATCCACGCCTTAATTGAGGCTTGAAAAAATGTTCCTAAAAAAATCCAGGTTTAAAAAAATATTTCTAAAAAATCCACGCCTTGTTTAGGCCTTGAAAAAATGTTCCTAAAAAAATCCAGGTTTAAAAAAATATTTCTAAAAAATCCACGCCTTAATTGAGGCTTTAAAAAAATGTTCCTAAAAAATCCAGGTTTAAAAAAATATTTCTAAAAAATCCACGCCTTAATTGAGGCTTGAAAAAATGTTCCTAAAAAATCCACGCCTTAATTGAAGCTTGAAAAATGCACGCCTTGTTTAGGCCTTGAAAAAATGTTCCTAAAAATTCCACGCCTTAATTGAAGCTTGAAAAATTCACGCCTTGTTTAGGCCTTGAAAAATGTTCCTAAAAAATCCACGCCTTAATTGAAGCTTGAAAAATTCACGCCTTGTTTAGGCCTCGAAAAAATGTTCCTAAAAAATCCACGCCTTAATTGAAGCTTGAAAAATCCACGCCTTGTTTAGGCCTTGAAAAATGTTCCTAAAAAATCCACGCCTTGTTTAGGCCTTGAAAAATGTTCCTAAAAAATCCACGCCTTGTTTAGGCCTTGAAAAAATTTTCCTAAAAAATCCACGCCTTAATTGAAGCTTGAAAAATTCACGCCTTGTTTAGGCCTTGAAAAAATGTTCTTAAAAAATCCACGCCTTAATTGAAGCTTGAAAAATTCACGCCTTGTTTAGGCCTTGAAAAATGTTCCTAAAAAATCCACGCCTTGTTTAGGCCTTGAAAAAATTTTCCTAAAAAATCCACGCCTTAATTGAAGCTTGAAAAATTCACGCCTTGTTTAGGCCTTGAAAAAATGTTCTTAAAAAATCCACGCCTTAATTGAAGCTTGAAAAATTCACGCCTTGTTTAGGCCTTGAAAAATGTTCCTAAAAAATCCACGCCTTGTTTAGGCCTTGAAAAAATTTTCCTAAAAAATCCACGCCTTAATTGAAGCTTGAAAAATTCACGCCTTGTTTAGGCCTTGAAAAAATGTTCTTAAAAAATCCACGCCTTAATTGAAGCTTGAAAAATTCACGCCTTGTTTAGGCCTTGAAAAAATGTTCCTAAAAAATCCACGCCTTGTTTAGGCCTTGAAAAAATATTCCTAAAATCCACGCCTTAATTGAGGCTTAAAAAATTCTTTAATAAATCCACGCCTTAATTGAGGCTTAAAAAATTCTTTAATAAATCCACGCCTTAATTGAGGCTTGAAAAATTCTTTAAAAAATCCACGCCTTAATTCTTTTAAAAATCCCCGAATCGCTGATCCTTAAACAAAATTTTCTTTAAAAAATCTGCTATCATTTATGTCTATTGATTTAGCCGCTGTCCACGAATTTTTTTTCTGCCATGGTAAGCTGTTGTCGCGCTGTGTTGAACTTGGAAATCGTGTTGTGAATATCAATAGCAGGCAATAAAAAACAACAACAACAATGGCAATAATGTTGTCGTCCAGCATGTCATGGACCAGCAGCAGCAGCAGTAGCATACAACCGCCAATGGACGACGACACACATCGTGCCATGGCACAACAAATGACCGGCAAATCTGTTGTCGTTGCATTTTTTTTTGTTCTGGGAGTGCGAAAATCACCAAAACCGGTCGGTGGGTCAGTCAAGTCGAATTGTCGTCCATGCATTCAGCCATTCGTTCGACCAACCATTCATGCATTCATTTTGCAATGCTGTTCATTTCGGAGTTTAGAGAGAGAGAGGTAGAGGGAGGACGATGGGCTTTGAAGTTGTGCAGTTGTGTGTTGGTGATAGGAGGGGGTTTGCAACAGTTGTTGCTGTCGCCACCCAATTATTCGTTGTATTCTCTGGTTATAATGTTGTCCAACAACAGCAACCACTCTTAGCCACACTGATAAGCAGAGGCTCTCTACCCTCCTAATCTTTCACCCAACTTCTGTTTGCTATTAGCCAAAGTTTTTTCTGTTGTTGTTGTTTTAGGAATGGTATTTTTGTTAAATTTGTTGTTATTGCTGTTGACTTTTGGGGATTTCTTGCCGGTAATGCCTGGCCAATATGTTAAGTGCAGCCGAGTCGATTCGAGTCCCGTCCAGCCCAGCCAGATAGCCCAAGAGTACTAGCAAGTAATTGCTTTGGAACAACAACAAAAGCAACAACTGAAGCTAGAATTGCATAAAATAGTCCGAATTGCATGGCGATGGTCATTTATTTGGTATGTTCCGGGGGGTAGGTTGGAATTCTTTTCGTTGTTTTCCATTTCATACAGATGGTACCCCATAGACCGGCCACATAACCAGCCAGGCTAATACCAACCAGACAGTAGACCGAAAAAATGGTAGTCGAGAAAAAAACTACATAAATACCATGACTTGTTTTAAGAATTCCAAATGGCTATTAGAGTTTTGTGATGTTGTTGTTTTTGTTGTTTTTTGGGAACTTTAAAGTAGAAGCTCTAAATTATTCTTAAAATCCTATTTGATATTGAGGGGATGAGGGGGAGATATTGAGGGGATGAGGGGAGAGCGAGACAGGAGTCATGGCCTGGTGGTGATATTTTTTCTTGGCATTTAAATATTAACACCAGTCATCCGTCCCAGTTCTGGTTTCGTATAAACTTTATGGTCATGGTGGTGTTGATAATAACACCAAACACCATTGACACTTTTGGAATTTTAAACACTCGAAAAAATATTCTTTAAAAAATCCAGGCCTTGTTCAAAGCTTGAAAAAATATTCTTTAAAAAATCCAGGCCTTGTTCAAAGCTTGAAAAATATTTTTGTATGTATGAGTGTTCATATAGATGTGTGTGTTTTTTGTGCACGAATATGGTTTTGTGTAGATTTTAGCTCAGCTGATGACCAATTTCAAGTACAAAAAGGCAAGCTATAGCAGCAGCAACAGTATTACAAATGAAAATGCCAACAGCAACAACACCAACAAAAATTTAACAACGACTTCGATGATGGCGATGACGACGTCGAAACAACAAAATGTTCGTTCACGTTCATGGCTATTTTGTGGGATTAAAAAACCAAAGAGTAAAACGGGTTGGCTTGGCCTGGCCCGGCTGGTGGTTGGGTTACCAGTTTTGTTGAATTTTCCCGACTACTATCGCTGCCGCTGTTGCTGTTACTGCAGTATATGTAATGCAACAAATGCAGTATACGCTCCCCGGGATCCCGTCGCAATCACCACGCTCTTCGGACTAGAATATTGTTGTCGAACATATTGCATGGCATGTGGTGTGGGTTAGGTTGAGGAGGTTAGGGTTTGAGTTAGGATTGTTGTTGTGGTTAGCAACAACCTCTTCACACAGTTGTTCGCTACTTCTCCACATGTCTGTTTGGTTTTGTTGTTCAGTGTCGTTGTTGTTATTGGGCATCGGAATTTTGTGGTTTTAAATAAATGACATTTAACGGTTTAATTTTTTGTTCTCCTTCCGCCAGCTCGGCTTCCATCATCACGACATGTTTGATGTCTTGTTTGTCAGACAAGAGCTTTGAATAGAGGCTGTCGTGGTAAACCAGAAGTAAAATATTTCCAGGGGGAAACTATTATGAATCATCAAAGACACACACTCAGGTTCCTTGCAGCTGTTTATAATGGTTTAAATATTTTGTTCGGGGGACTTACATACCCAACCCCCTCCACATTTGGTTCTACCAAGTGATCTGTGGTTTGGTCTTAGCCTTCTTCCCTTCTACCTTTACCGCACACATGTCCACAATAAATTTAACAACATTAATTTTGTCGGCCTGGCTTGACTTGACTTGGAGGATGGATGTTGATGATGTTGTTAATACAATTATTGGCTGATGTTGGTACTCTCATTTTCCAGGATGAGGGAAAAAATTAGAAAATAAGGAAATGAGGGCAAAAAATTACCAAAGACAATGATTTTCTAAACAATATTTTTCAGGGGTCCAAAAAAGGCCTGGATTTTTTAAAGACATTTCAAGAATACTTTTGATAGGTCAAAACAACGGCATCGATTTTTTTAAAATCGTTTAAGACTTGGAAAAAATATTTTTTCAAGCCTTAACCGAGGAGTTGATTTTTTCAAGAATGTTTTCCAAGGCCTTATTAAGGCGTGAATTTTTTAAAGAATATTTTTTTCAAGAGTCCCACAAAGAATATTTTTTCAAGGGTGGAGTTTTTATAGAATATTTTTTCAAGGCTTAACCAAGGCGTGGATTTTTTATAGAATTTTTTTGAAGAGCCCAGCAAAGACGTGGATTTTTTATAGATTTTTTTTTCAAAGGCCCAGCAAAGGCGTGGGGTTTTTAAAGAAATATTTTTTCAAGGGTCCAACAAAGGCGTGGATTTTTTAAAGAATATTTTTTCAAGGGTCCAACAAAGGCGTGGATTTTTTAAAGAAATATTTTTTCAAGGCCTTACCAAGGCGTGCATTTTTTAAAGACTGTTTTTAATTTATAGAATTTACATTTATTTTAAATTCATATTGAAATCTAATATCAATTCCACCTAATTGTCATTTCCGAATGACAATGCATTCGCAGTTTGACCCCACAACATTTAAAGAATTGTTACACAAATAAATCATGTAACAAACAATACCAAAGAAGGGTCATAACAAAACCTATGATTACATAAAATTATCTCCTCCATCAACATTACAATGAACCATAACAACAACAACAATAGCCAACAACAATAGCCAACAATGTCAGTAACAACAACAAAGAAGACAACAAAAGACCAAAAATAATAACCATTACTATTTACCATGACCGAACCACCGAACGTCATGTCGTCAGATATGTCATAATGGACGGTCGGTCGGCCAGCCGTCCGGCAACAGATGATTGACAAATGCAGTGAGTCAGTCAGTCTCTCTCTGTCAGCCAGCTATTTATTCAGTTAGTCAAACTAACTGGCCGGGCATCCATTCAAGCCGGCATTCATTTGCACAATATGTGTCATTAGTTTAGTGGTTTGTACAAATTGTGTGTGTGTGTTTTTTTTTTTTTTTTTGCCTTTTCATTAATAATTTTTGTTTTCGTTACTATTTTTGAAGAGTTTTTGTGTGAATGGAACAGTGGCTGGGAATTAACAAAAGATCTGGATTTTAGAAATCAAAATTTAAATAAAAATAGCTGCAGAGCTTTTCTAATCATAGGAGACCTTAACAGTTTTTGGGAGGTTATTACAAAAATATGGACTTGTCTCCACAAGTACGAATTCAATGACTAGTAGTTATTGACTACACTTTTTAGAAGTCTAGGAGCCGTTGAAGATATAATTGAAGTTTCTGTCCATAAACCCTTCCTTGTGTTAAACTGACATACAAATTTATATACATTTATTGTGTTTTTTATTTATTTACAAAACCCTTTCAATTTTTTTATTATAAATGTTTTTTATTTATTTATTTTTATTATTTATTTATTAATTTATTATTATTATTATTTTTTTCAAACCACTGTGCGTATTGCAAAATTTAAATTAAATTTCATTGAAATTACCACCAATTGTCGGTGGCGGCATCAAAAATAGATGGCCAACAACAACAACTCAGATTTACATGGCAGTAAAATTGCACATTGTGACAGCAACAACAACAACACAAACAATTGCTCGTTAATGATTTGTTTATAAACGCTTAAACCAGGCGTAAAATTGCAATTCGTTGCACAATGAAGTCGGTACGACAAAAGGTTGTGCGATCAATCGCAAAATAAATATAATTTAAATATCTACACTTAACGTTGGTTTTGAATGGCCTCAGAAAAAATATTCTTCAATAAATCCATGCTTTTTCCGAACCTAGAAAAAATTTCCGTTAAATAAATTTCCATGAATGGTCTTAGAAAAAATATTTTTATTATTAGAATGGCCACCATAAAATCGGTCGGTGGAAATGACATCCACTTAGATTGGAAAATTTAAACAAATATTTATATCGAAATGCTCATACCCGCCTAAAATTGATCGGGCTCTATAAAAAAACCCAGATCTACTTTTTTTAATTTCTGTCAAGAGGTTTCTTATTCTTTGAAAAATTGAATGAATAATATCCGCTTCTGTAAATTGTAAAATATCAAAGCTCTATCGTGATTTTTTTAAGAGAATAAAATATTTAATAAGCCAACCTACCTAATCAACGATAATCCTGGTAAAATATTGAAATAGAAAACCCGCTTATCCAGGATCGTATAAAAATATTTTTTTGAAAATTACGCTTCGGAAAGTCCATGAAAAATATAATTTAATAAAATCCACGATTCAGGTAGCGTTAACAAATATTTTGTTAAAAATTTTGAAATTTTTTCTTTAAAAAATCCACAACTGGAAAAAATAACCTTTAAAAAAATTCATATATTGAAAAATATCCTCTAAAAAATCTACGCCTGAGGAATTCATTGAAAAAAATATCCTTTAAAAAATCAATGGCTGAGGAATTCATTCTTTAAAAAATCCACGCCTACGGAAGGCTTTGAAATTATATTCTTTCGAAAAAACCACGCCTGTAATAATCCTTGGAAAAATATCCTTTAAAAAACCACCATTGTGGAAGGCGTTGAAAAAATATGCTTTAAAGAATTCACGCCTATGGTAGGCCTTGAAAAAAATATTCTTTAAAGAATTCACGCCTATGGTAGGCCTTGAAAAAATATTCTTTAAGAAATCTACGCCTCTGGTAGGCCTTGAAAAAATATCCTTTAAAAAAATCCGCGATTGTGGTGGTGGAAAAAATATAACTTAAAACATGCACTCCTAAGGAAAGCTTTGAAAAATATCCTTAAAATATCAACGCCTGACAGAGCCTTGAAAAATATATTTAAAAAAGCCACACCTTAGGAAGGCTTTGAAAAAATATCATTTAAAAATCTACGTCTGTTGTGGGCCTTGAAAAAACATACTCTAAACCAGTGAGCGGAGTAGTATATTCGGACGAGGCCGACCACACAACTTCCACGAACCGACTAGAGGTCAAGAAATATTACTAATATTCAGTACAGCTCTTTTAATTACTTGTCCTGACTCCCTTCACCGAGGCCGACCATATAATAACCTACACAACTTCCACGAAACTCTAAGTTTTTGTTGTTCTATGTTCTGAGCTTGGGCAATATTTCGCAATATGATAACCTACACAACTTCCACGAACCGACTAGAGGTAAAAAAAATATTACTAATATTCAATACAGCCCTTTTAATGACTTGTCCTGATTCCCTGATGTTCGGTTTTCAATTGTCGACACGAAAAAACACAAATATTAAGTTTTCGGTCCACTTCATCCCAATATAATTATCTGATCATCCCCGCAAATTATAGGCATTGTCCTTGGTCATACCTGGATCCTCATGGAAAATTTCAAAGCGATAGGCGCTATATTGTCGCCCTCTAATGAGGTAATGGGTTACTAAATAATATCTGAATACGTAAATACCTATATATATTTAAGTGTAACTCCCACATCCGAGTACATACAACAATATAATTTGTATCAATTTAAAGGGCAACCACTCCCCTTGGATATACTGTCAACATCTATGTCCTTCAGGGGTAAATCTAAACGCCATAGAATACACATTTTGTATTTTTTCACACAAAAGTCAGGGTCCATTTGACCCGCTAAATATTGACCGATATTTCTCAAAGTAAAAATTCGCGATGTTTGGACCATTATTTGCGGCCTCTGGAGCGACCTGAAAACGGACCAAAATTAAGTATTTGGTCCATTAATTCCTCTAAATATTAACTGATCTTCACCAAAAACAATATGTGTCTTCATTGGGCAGAACCCATCCTACATGCAAAATTTCGCGAATATTGGTCCATAACTGTGGTCTGTATTGTGTTTACAAATTATAATGGACAGACGGACCGACGGACACCATGTCTAGATTGACTCAGTTAGTCGAGATATGACGATCGGTATACTTAAAGGTGGGTCTACGACCAATATTTCGCGGCGTTACAAGTCTTGGGGCAGCATAAGGCTATAATACCCTGACAACATAGTTTTGGTATAAAAAGGGTATAAAATCCACGCCTGAGAAAGGCTTTAAAAAATATCTTTTTAAAAATCCACTCGATTAAAAGACTTTAAAAAATTCACGACTACGGGAGGCTTTGAAAAAATATCCACGCCTCTGGTAGGCCTTGAAAATATATCCTTTAAAAAATCCATGCCTATGGTAGTCCTTGACAATTTTTTTTTTAGCAAATCCAACCCTGTAATGGTTCTAGAAGAATATTCTTCCAAAATAATTTTCATTGATTTTTTTATGTAAAATCCTATGGATTTTTTATACAAAATAATTAAAATTATTTTATTATATAACAAAATTTTAATTTTATAGATTTTAATTGCTGTCATTTTTCTATAGAAAATTTCACATTTTAGGTGAAATTTTTTGTTCCTAAAAAATAATAGTAGAATAGAATAAAAAAACATAAAATATATAAAATTTATATATTTCTATATAAATTTATTGTCCAATATTTATTTTTTAATTTTTATTTTCTCTCTGTTTCTTTCCAGTTGTTGCACATGAATAAATTTCAAGGTCTAACAACGCCATTGTTGTTGTTGTTTAGCAAGTTGCTAAGCAAGTAAAAAAAGACTCTCGACACACAAAATCTGGCCAAAAAATAGAGCGGAGTTACTTTGACGATTTACTTGAATTTGGGACAACAACAGAAAAATTGTGGAGTGGAGAGTTGGCATGAACTTTTTACATTGTAAAACAAGCAATGAAAAACGAACCAGAAGAAAAATGAAAACCGACATACATTTTGACAACAGCAACAAAAAACACTATATGCATCAAATTTGCATAGAGCTATAGAAAAAAGAAGAAAAATAGATAAAAAGAACAGCAACTCTACAGAAAAAAATATAAACCATCTCTCTTTGGCATAGAAAATCGCAAAATAGAAGTTAACAAGAAATCTAAGTCAACCAAGCGAGCATTCAGCCAAGCCAATACAGCCATCCAGCCAGCCAACTATTCATTGTGGCACTACTTTGTTGTTATTCATAATTTTCTACAGCTGCTGCTTCGAGTTTTTTTTTTCTCACTCTCTTTCTCCTCTGTGGATTTTTTTTTTTGTTGTATTTTTTCCCATTCTTGCTTTTGCTTTTGTGTTTACTTAGCCCATTGACCAACAGGGCAAAAGGCCAACAACAAGAAGTTTTTTTCTCGTTTGTTTTGATGGCATAGAATCTGAAAAAGAACCAAACAAAGACCTCAATAGAGTCAGGAAAAGGCAGGAAGGAAACAGACCAGCACCTCGACAAAAGCTTTGAAACGCTTCATTAACTTTGAAACCCTCCTCAACACACACACACACACTCTTACCCCTTTCAATATTTTATTTATAATTTTTGCAAAACAAAAAAACGAACAACATCAACAAAAAATAGATGGTTGGGTTCAAGATAATGCCAATAAAACATCATCGCCAGCAACAACAAAAACAACATCAAAAGAAGCATCAGCATTGTCTTTGTTGTTGTCGTCATCATCAAACTCAAACTCAACAAAGTTTCGAAACAGCTTTAAAAATAATCACATGATATAGTCATCATCAGCATCAGCAGCATCATCCTGCAGGCTTCATAGCAACATTTTAAAGGACATCCTTAGATAACAAAACAACAACAAAAACAAGAGAAGAAGACGTTACAACAACTAGTTAGAAAAGAAATCTCCTCCCACAAACACATCATCATCAATCAATCAAGCAACAACAAAAGAAAAAACACTACAATCAATATAAAATATCAGTAGCAACAAGGATATATTATCCTTTTAATTTTTTATTATTGTTAACAACAAAAATCCTCCTCTCTCTCGTTCTCCTATTTTTGATGTGATTCCTTTAACTGTAAAAAATTACTTCCTGAAAAAAATTCATTTTTCAACAATCAATCAATTAACACCCAGCTGTGAATATTTCCAACAAGAAACCCCCATCAAACGCCTCGTATTGGCATTCTAATTAGACAGTTACACCGAACGACAGACAGACAACCCATTTTTTTGGAGTCATCTCCCAAAGGGCCAACAACTTTGAAACACGACACAACGCCCTTTGTGTTGCTGTCAACACGCATTTACAAGTTATTTAATAGCAGCAGTAGCAACAACAACCACAACAAAGTGGTCATTAACAACAACAGCAGATAACAAAATCGGTTAAACACTCACTCAAACTCATCAACAACTTCTCGAAGCTCAACCATCCAACAGCAACAACAACAATGTCTTCATTAGGCCTAACCCGTCTATTACGTGGTCGCATGCGTTCCAATACCTGCCGCATTATTCTCTTGACTTCCCTGGTCTGGGTCATTGTCGACTTTGTGCTAATTGCCCATTATTCGGATTGTATCGGCAAGGATGGCTGGCGGTGTAAACGTAACGGTGAATATGATGTTGAGGTAAGTCACATATTTCAATAGAAAACAATTTCAAAACTTAAAATAAAAATTTCAATATAAATATTTTTTAAAAAAAAGTCTATAACAAAATTTCAATAACTTTTTTATACAATATTTTATTGAATTTTTCAAAAAAAAAACTTTAAATATGAAAACAATTTTAGTCAATTTTCTATAGAAAAAAATTTCAATACTTTTTTTTATTTTAATACGAAAATTTCAATATTTTTTATACGAACTTTCGTTGAAATTTTTTTTAAAGAATGAATCTTTGATTCTTTTTTTCATATGAAAGTTTCATTGCAATTTTTTGTATGAAAGTTTTAAAGAAAGTTTTTCATTTTTTATGTGAAACTATCATTGCAAAATTTTATATGAAAGTTTTATTGAAATAACATTTCATTGGATTTTTTTATATACAAAATTTCATTATAATATTTTTTTATAGAATGAGTATTTAATTTATTTTTCAGTATGACAAAAAATGTTATATGAATGTTTCATAGAAAGTTTTTCATATGAAAGTTTCAATGAAATTATTTTATATGAAACTTAGTTTTTGAAATTTATTGAAATTTTTTATATAAAATTTTGATAATCAAATGCAAAAAAAAATCAATTAAAAAAATTACTGATGAAACAAATTTCATATATATATATATATATATATATATTTTTTATTTATTTGATCTTCTTCATACTGAGAAAAAGTTATATGAAAAAAAGTTTTGTTGATATTGGACTGGTACTGTATCTCCCGAATGCAGGGATGTATCGACGTCAAATTTTGTTCGTATCCTATTTAGAATAGTTACATTAAATATGTGCACAGAAAATAGTTCTATTGTCACGGGTAAAAATTCGGCCCACAAAGGGTAAATATTTCTTCCAAACTAAGTAAAAATTCGAAGATGGGGAATATCGGCCCACTCCTTCGGGTACATCCACCACAAAGTAGTCAACATTTTGTAAACAATTAATTTTATAATATCATGCGAACAAACTATTCGATTTGAAGCAAACTTTTCACAACCTTTCATCTTTACAAAGCCTAGATCAAGTAGGAAGAGCCCCACAAAGGCTCAATATTTTCAATATTTATAAAGCCAATATCAGGCGAATGGAATGTCCGATTTGAACCAAACTTTGCACAACCTTTTATATTTATCGAGCCTAGCTCAGTTCTGAAGATGGAAACCATTGGTCCTCTCCTTCTGGGGATTCTATTATTTTTACAAAGCCTAGATCAAGTCCTTCCCCAGAAACTTTTAAACTGTATTAAATTGAAGCAAATTGAATTGAAAACGATTTGATCAAAATTAAGCGAATAATATAACCTGTGTATAATTTCGAAGACCTCCGTAAACCATAGGCTGAGGGTATATATTTGTCGGCAACAACGACTGACACGTTAATACTTGTTTGTAAATTCGTCAACATTTTCTATGATGAATATTTCTGCGGATGTATATTTCAGGCCTAGGCAATATTTCGTGATATTGCACCGATTACAGATCCACAAGCACCTCTTCCTTACACTGACATATTTTCCGAATATTACCAATATTCAGTACAGCCCTCTTAATTACTTGTCCAGATTCCTTTCACCGTGGGTTGTGTTATGATGTTCGGCTTGTGGCCTATAGATCGATTCGAAAAAAAAACACAAAAAAAACAAGTTTTCAATCCACTTCATCCCAAATTGTTTGTCATCATCACCGAAAATTATAGGCGCTGTCCTTGACCATAACTGGAACCTATTGGAAATTTTTTAAGCCATCAGTGCTATATTTCTGTCCTCTAATGTTAATGGGTTACTAAATAATATTTGATGTACGTACGTACATCCGAGTACATACGACAATATAATTGGTATTAATTTTAAGGTCAACCACTCCTCTTGGATATACTGTCAACTTCTCGGGTTTGTCCTTCAGGGGTAAATTTATACGGCATAGAATACAAATTTTGTCATTTTTTACACAAAAGTCGGGGTCCATTTGACCCGCTGAATATTGACCGATCTTTATCAAAACAGACATGCTTATTCTTTGGCCCGATCCGCTTCTCCATGTAAAATTTCTTCATAATTGCGGTCTCTGGTGCGACCAGAAAAAAACGACAAAAAATAATTATTTGATTGGTCCATTTCATGCCCTAAATATTATCATCTTTACAAAAAACAATAGGGTTCTTCATTGGGCAGAGCCCATCCTACATGCAAAATTTCGTGAAGATTGGTCCATAACTGTGGCCTCTATCATGTTTACAAATTATAATGGACAGACGGACGGACGGACGGACGGACATACATGTCTAGACCAACTCAGCTATTCAAGATATGACGATCGGTATACTTAAAGGTGGGTCTACGACCAATATTTCGCGACGTTACAAACTCTTGGGGCTGCACACAGCTATAATACCCTGACAACATAGCTGTGTAGGGTATAATTACTCCTCTTGGATATACTGTCAACTTCTCGGGTCTATGCTCTTCAGGGGTAAATATATACGCTATAGAATACACATTTTGTGATTTTTTTACACAAAAGTCAGAGTCCATTTGACCCGCTAAATATTGACCGATCTTTATCAAAATAGGCATGCTTATTAGTTGACCCAATTCCCTTCCCCATGTAAAATTTCTCCATAATTGTGGTCTCTGGAGCGACCCGAAAAAACGACAAAAATTAAGTATTTGGTCCATTTCATCTCCTAAATATTAACCGATCTTTACCAAAAATTAGGAATCTTCATTGACCAGAACCCATCCCAAATGCAAAAATTCGTGAAGTTTGGTCTATAACTGTCGTGCTTGTGTCGTGTTTACAAATTATAATGGACAGACGGACGGACATACATGTCTAGACCAACTCAGCTATTCAAGATATGACGATCGGTATACTCAAAGGTGGGCCTAGGACCAATATTTCGCGGCTTTACAAACTCTTGGGGCTGCACACAGCTATAATACCCTGACAACATAGTTGTGTAGGGTATAATTATTAAAATTTTGTCGAGATTTTCTATATTTAAAATTTTTTCTCAATTTTTGTAAATTTGTCGAAATGTTCTATGATGAATTTTTTTTGCAAAATTTCGTCGTGAATTTCCTTTCATGAAAATGTAAAAAAATACGTCGATATTTACGATTTACAATTTTTAAAATATCGTCAAACAAATTTTTTTCGACCGAAAATTTCGACCAAATTTTGTCGAAATTTTCTTTCATGAATTTTTTGCCAAATTTTTGTCGTTAATTTTCTTTCATCAAAATTTAAATAAAATCGTCGATATTTTCGAATTACAAATTTTTAAATTTGGTCGAAAAAAATATTTTATCGAAAATTGTACAAAATTTCGCCGAAATTTGTATACAGAAAATTTTAAAATTTCGTCGCGTTTTTTCTGTATTGAAAATTATGCTATATAAAACTTCGATACAATTTCGACCATTTTTTTTTTTTTAATTACGCCTAATTTAAAAAATCCGGTTATAACATCCCTAAAAACTTCACGCCATACTAAAAATATATTTTACATGAAACTATTTGAGATTGTCTTCTTGTTCTGCGTTTATAGATTCAAGAATCAAGTCCAAAAATTACAAAGCTGTGTGGTGTTTGTTTGTTCGTGTGTGCCTGGATGAGTGTGTTGTCGTCAAACGTGTGCGTTTGAAACTAAAATCACTTGGCAGTTTGGCCTTAGCTTTTTTGCCCTATGCCATTGCACACTTCATCTGTGTTTTAAGCATGTGACGCATCATCATCATCGTTCATTGTATCGAGCGTCAAAGGCGCGAGTGCGTTAGAGCAAAAAATAAAAAAAAAATAGACAGCTAAAATAATTAATTTTCTCATAAATCTCAAAACAATAAACAACGTTTGAACTTGAAGTACCATCACTACGACAATGATGATGATGATGAAATTCAACAGTCGAGGAGTTGTTCGGCTAATGAAAATGTGGTTGGTGGTGATGGTGATGGGATCGGCCTTTGATAGGAGAGAGGGGGTGGGGTTAGGAGTTTGTTGTAGTTCTCGATAGGAAGAACAAGATTAAGGCATTTATTGTGAAGGCGGGGTTTTGTGATGGGTGAGGTGCCAAAATTTTACTCAGGTTGGGATGTCAATCAGATTTTTACATCGTTGTTTTTACCAGACATGCTGTAGTCATACAGTTATAGCTATGACATGAGATACCTTCTTTTGTAGTTGGGTTCCTCTTGTTTAGTTCATATGACTGATTAACTGTAGCCTAGGTTGGTTCCAAAAATAATTTTATTTGAGTGTATGTGTGTGTACCTATGTTGCAGATTTTGTTGTCTATTACCATGAATATTTATTATATGCATTTCAAAGAAGAAGCAACAAGGCGGCAAGGCAGGCAAGCAGCCATGGAATATGATTTCATAGTTAGAAACAACTCCCATTGTTCTTTTGAACATCTTCTTTGGAAAAAGTTCTCTTTTTTTTGGCAAAAAGCCAGTATCTATTTTTGTTCGCAGGAAAAATGTTTTTATTTTTCTGAAAAAAAACAGCAACTACAAATGTAATCAAAATGCAACCAAATGTTGGTTTGTTTTAGCCACATAAAGACCAACTCTTTTGAGGTTGCAACGTGTTTGGTGTGTGTTACGTTTGATTGTTGTTAGGAACATCATCATCATCATAACCGACAACACCATCGTAACTGTGACATTAACGTCAATGGAAAAAATTTAGATTTTTTTTTTTTGGAAAATACCGCACCACCATATGCCAAATAGTAAAAATGGCACAACAATATGAAATAAATTACAAAGAGACAAAATGCAATTTTCCAAGAAGAATTAAGAATAGCATTTTTTTTTTTTTTTTTGAAATGGCAAAAAAAAAACAGAGAATGGTGTTGTGGTACAAAAACACACAGAATGGTGTTGTGTGTGTGGCATTGTGCAATTTGATATGGGAAAAAACTTGTTAATGGATTTATTATGTGATGAATGAAATACATTTTTTTCCAAATAATTTGATATATTGTTTCAAATCAAAAAAAAAGTGATTGCAGAGTTATGAATATATAATTCAGGTCACAAGGTAATTGGAGATGGATTTTGTTTTTTGACAGTGCCCAAAAAAAAATGCTGATGAACAATGAAGGTTGTACAAAAAAAAATAATATTTGCTACATATTTGAAATCCATTTCCTGTTTAGAAATATACTTTCGAAAATAATTTTCAATACAATTTTAGATAAAAAAATTTGCAAAAACCTTAAATAATTTTTTATTACAAAATCAAAATTTTTTAATTTTTATTTATTTATTTTTAGAAAATCAATCATTTTCATAAAATAAATTCAATGGAATTTCCTAAAAGAGCATTTTCTATAAACATTCCAATAATTTTGTATACAAATTTCAAAATTTCTATGGAAAAATTTAAAAATCAGTGATCAGTGATTTATATACCCATCACCACACTGTGGTACACAGGGTATTGTGTATTTGTACATATGTCTTTAACAGACAAAAGGCAACGAGATAGACCCATGGTTCCTTTTGAAAATATGCATAGAATCACTTTATGAGTCGATTTATGTATGTCCGTCCGTCTGTCTGTCCATGTTAAATTGGTCGCATTTATATTCCGATTTGGATGAAATTTGACAAAGCACATTTATTTGGTCCTATGACGAACCCTATTGAAATTGGGAAAAATCGGTTCAGATTTAGATATAGCTCATATATATAGTTTCGACCGATTTAGGGTAAATGGTGCGTCAAAGTCCCTCATTATCTTTCGATATGCACGAAATTTGGCACAGGGTACTGAAATGAGTATATAATTATGTGTGCTAAGTTTCGTGAAAATCGGTTCAGATCTACATATATAGCACCCATATATAATTTTCGTCCGATTTAAGGTAAATGGTGCGCCAAAGTACCTCAATATCTTTTGATATGCACGAAATTTGGCATAGCGTACTAAATTAAGTCTAGAATGATGTGTGCTAAGTTTGGTGGAAATCGGTTCAGATTTAGATATAGCTCCCATGTGTATTTTCGTCCGATTTAATTTAAATGGTGAACCAAAGTCGCTATATATTTTTCGATTTGCACGAAATTAGGCATAGCGTACGAAATTATCTCTGAAATGATGTGTGTTAAGTTTCGTGAAAATCGGTTCAGATTTAAATATATATCCCTTATATATTTTCCTCCAATTTTAGGTACATGGTTCGCCAAAGTCCCTAAATATCTTTCAATGTGCACGAAATTTGGCACAGCATACTGAAATGAGTCTATAATGATGTGTGCTAAGTTTCGTGAAAATTGGTTCAGTTCTAGATATAGCTCCCATATATATTTTCTTCCGATTTAAGCTAAATGGTTCGCCAAAGTCCCTACCCTACACAACTATGTTGTCAGAGTATTATAGCTTTGTGCAGCCCCAAGAGTTTGTAACGCCGCGAAATATTGGTCCTAGACCCACCGATTGTCATATCTCGACTAGCTGAGTCGATCTAGACATGTGTGTCCGTCCGTCTGCCCATTATAATTTGTAAACACGATACAGACCACAGTTATGGACCAATCTTCGCAAAATTTTGCATGTATGATGGGTTCTGACCAATGAAGATCCCTATTGTTTTTGGTAAAGATCGGTTTATATTTTGGGGATGAAATGGACCAAATACTTAATTTTTGTCGGTTTTTCGCTGGTCGCTACAGAGGCCGCAATTATGTCCCGAACATCGGGAAATTTTACATGGAGAAGGGGGTCGGCCCAAAGAATAAGCATGCATGTTGCATGCCTGTTTTGATAAAGATCGGTCAACAATTTTTTTTTTTTTTTTTTTGAGGCGATCTATAGGACACAATTACAACTATCATGAAATATTGCCCAGGCTCGGAATAAAAATCAACAGAAAGTTAGAGTTCTGTGGTAGTTGTGTAGGGCATTGTATGGTCGGCCCCGTCCGACTACACTGCTCCGCTCACTGGTTTTTTAATAATTCTGTATTAATTCATTTCTGTATAGAAAAAATTTTTTAGTGACTTTTAATTGTTTGTATCGGAAAAAGATTTTTCAAAGTTTCGTTAAGATTTTTCAAAGTTTCTATATAGAAAATTTTATCAAAATGTGGTAGATTTTCTTTTAGGAAAATGCCGTTAAAATTTTGTGAACATATTATTTGACAATAGAGAATTTTCTGTATTTATTTGAATTTCGTATCCAATTTGTAATCCCTATTGGACACATTTTCTATGTTTGAGAATACCATTTGTTCTGCTACCATGTTTGGCCAAAAATATCTCAAATTCTTAGATGAGAAGGGACAAACATACGCACCCATATGTCTCACTACTCGCCCGCAATCTGTGTACAATTAATAATATTTGCCTACAATTGTTTGGTTCTTTCCATCTGTCGCACAATTTGTCTGCCTGACTATTTGTCTGCTAGACTAACTGTCCGTCTGTCCATTCGCCGGTTTTATTTGTGTATAATTTCCCCACCATCGAATTTTCATGTTCATGTTCTTCAAAGTTGTTCGCAAATGAACACCCAAGCGAACAGGGCAACACGCACAATATCTATCTTACTCTCGATGGAGCTGTTGTTGTAATTAAACATACAAGTGCAACAACAATAACAACAGCAACAATGACGATAATAAATCTCAATATTATAAACATTGTATGAGAACATTGTACAACAACAACAACATCTACAAACATGCCATTTTTAAATCTTTCACATTTTGTTGCGGCTTTTTGTTGGTGTTGTTGGGGATTTATTTTTTGTTTTTATTGTTGTTGTTAATAATTAGCCAGGGCAATTATTTTATAAATATATTATTTCATTTCACTGGACGGGATTTGAGTTTGGGGGCGATTTTAAATGATGGGTAACAGGATGGTTTTTTTAATTTTTAATAGCTGATATCGGAAATATTAATTTACGGGCGGGCTTATTTTTGTTGTTTGTAACCGCAGGAGGCCTGGCGAAGGTATTCCATCTCCTATAATGAATATTCTATCTCCTGAAGACCTGTTGAACTTCTTCTATTTCCAGAAGACTGTCAAAAAGGCTTCTATCTGAGAAAACTTGCAGAAGATCCTCTATCTATAGAACACCCGGAATGTTCTATAGATACAAGATCATCTGCAGGCCTTTTATGCAAACAGGAAAGAGAAAAACTTCTACTGACCTTCTGGAGATAGAAGTTTTTCGAAAGGATTCCTGCAAATGGAATGATAACGCTTTAGCGAATTTTAATCGTTGGTATCGGAAAAATTATTTAGGGAAATTAATTTTTCTAAAGGCCCTTCCAGGTCTTCTATACACAAAATATCTTCCCCAAATCTTTTATTGATGTAGGCTTTCTACAAGTCTTCTGGTAATATAAGTCCCCCTTCTACATGCCTTCTAAAAATAGAAGACTTTCAAAAAGTCTTCGGGAGATAGAAGACCTTATATAAGCCTTCAGACAATAGAAGAACTTCTACAGACATTCTGCAGTTGGAAGATTTATCGACAAGACTTTTGGAGATAAGGGACTTTCGACGGGCATTTTATAGAAGCCTTCCGTAGATCGAGGCTTTCTGGCTTACCAATTAACCGAATTTTATTTGTTGGCGTCGGAAAAATTCTTTAGGGAGGTTAATTTTGTATAGAAGCCCTCCTTCCAGGCCTTCTATAGATAGAAGATCTTTCGCAAGTGTTTCACAGTTGGAAACTCTTCTACCAGCTTTCTGGAAATAAAAGGACTTCCACAGATCTTCAGGAGATAAAGGATCCTTTACAGGACTTCTGGAGATGGAATACCTTCGCCAGGCCTTCGGAGTTTAAAACCCCTTATACATGCCTACTTTTGGAGATAGATCTTCCACAGGGCTTCTTGTGATAAAAAAAAACCTTCGACAGTTCTTCCACTGGCCTTCTACAGCTAGAGGCCTTTAATCACAACTTATATATCTATAAACAATTTCGTAGCCCTTCTATAGCTAGAAACCTTTCCGAAAGCCTTCGATAGTTTATAATCCTTACCCATTCCCTTTGTAGCTAGTAACCCTCCCACATGTTTTTTATAACGAAATCCCTTCTAGAGGCCTTTTACAGGACTCGACAGCCTTTCCACAGGCCTTCGATAGGCCTTTTGTAGCTGGAAGTCCAATTTCGTCAATTAGAAACCCTTTGACAGGCCTTCTATGACTATAAGCCCTTAGACAGGCCCCGACAGCCTTTCCACAGGCCTTCGATAACAAGAAATCCTTCCATAGCTAGTAGCACTTCGACATGCCTTCTATTACTAGAAGTCTTTGACACGTTTTCTATGACTATAATCACTTCAGCAGGCCTCCGCAGCCTTTCCACAGGTCTTTGGTAGCAACAAATCATTCCATAGGCCTTTTTAGCTAATAGCTCTTCGACAGGCTTCCTATTACTAGGAGCCCTTTGACAGGCCTTCTATGACAATGAGCCCTTTGACAGTCCTCCTAAAACTATAAGCCCTTTGACAAGCATCGACAGCGTTTCCACAGGCCTTTGGTAGCAAGGAAACCATTCGACAGACCTTCTATAAGTAGAAGCCTTCGACTGGCCTTCCGTAACTAGAATCCATTCGGTAGGCCTTCTATGACTAGAAGCACATCGAGAGAGCTTTTATGACTACATGTCCTTCGACAGGCCTTCGATAGCAAGAAATCCTTCCATAGGCTTTTGTAGCTAGAAGCCCCTCGACAGGCCTTCTTAACTAGGATCCCCTTGACAGGACTTCTATGACTAGATGTCCTTTGACAGACATTATATAATTTGAAGTCATTCGATAGGCCTTCCACAAGCCTTCAACAGCTGAGCCTCCTTCCACAGGCCATACCTAGAAGTCCTTCCACGGTCCTTCAACAACTATGCGTCCTTCCACAGGTTTTCCTGAACCTCGAAGTTCTTCTAAGATCGTCTAAAGCAAGAAATCTTCTGCAGTTATTATATAGCTAAAATTTATTCTCTCGTATTTTTTAACTGCAAGTCATTGCACGGGCCTTCTACAGCTGGAGGTCCTGCTAATGGCCTACTATACATAAAAGTCCTTAAACAGGCCTTATAAAGCTATATATATTTTAATGGACCTTCAATAGATCCCTCCGAAGATTTTTTAGTGATATACAACTTAAGGGAATTTTTCCCCAGGCCTACCCTCGGGTTTTACAGACCAATGCCTTCCATATTTATTTTATTTTCTCTGATCAATTTCCTTTATTCTAATTATCCCCATTTCTCCCCTTCTTTTTTCCAGTTACCTGTTGCTGAAAAACGTGTCGACGATGATATGGTCGGCGACAATGAAATCAACACCGAAAACAGTATAGACAATGACGGTGGTGGCGGAGGAGGTGGTGGTATCGGCGGCGGTGGTGGTAGTGCCGCCAATCGTGATGATAATGCCCTGGTGGGACAAATTGGCCATGGCTTTGTTAGCGGTGGCATTTCAGCGACATATCGCAGTACAGTGCTGCGCAAATGGTATTCCGCACCAACCGTACACGAACAGAAGGGCAAGCCGGGTGAGCTGGGAAAACCCGTGAAAATTCCCACTGAAATGAAAGAATTGGCCAAAGAGAAATTCAAAGAGAATCAATTCAATTTGGTTGCCAGCGATTTGATTTCGTTAAATCGTTCGCTTACCGATGTCCGACATGCAAAGTAAGTAATCGAATTGTACGAATAATACTAAACAAGTTTACATTTTCATTCTTTTCTTCCCTTTTCTTCCATCCATTTTTTATAGCTGCAAAAAGAAACATTATCCTTCGAAACTGCCAACCACCTCCATAGTTATAGTTTTTCACAATGAAGCCTGGTCAACGCTGTTGCGTACCGTCTGGAGTGTGATAAATCGTTCGCCACGTACCCTGCTGAAGGAAATCATTCTGGTCGATGATGCAAGTGAAAGAGGTTTGTATAACAACAACAGAAATATAAATAGAAATAGAAAAAATAATATAAAGAAGAAGATGTAGCAAAGATCTATGAAGTGCTCCATCTCTGGCTGCTGCCGCATACATCTTAGCTTTCAAGTACTTTGTTTTGTGTGTGTGTGTGTGTCTCTGTTGTCACAAAGTTAAAGTGTCGGTCTTTAGTTAGATTTTCTTTCAGTGATAAATTACATTATTATGTGGTGTCCCTTTTTCTTTTTTTGTAGCTGTCATTGCTATTGTTGTTGCATACATTTCTTCCAGCTATTTTTATATTAGTTTTAAGGTGTGAGAGTTCGTCTGAGAAGTTTGGTGATAAAGGAAGTGGAGAATATGCCCTCTATACTTTCTCAGTTGTAGTAGATCTTCTGAATGTAATGAAGTTTTTAGAAGGCCTTGTTCCAAGAGGAGATAGGCGGAGTAGGCGTATTTTTCAAAATTCTGTCTACAGAAAAGCTCCTCATTGTATTATGCCCATAAAATAACTCTTGAGGATCTTCTATATATAACTTTGTTTTCCATATGTATAATGCCCTCTAAAATGTTCGATATAGAAACTCCCTAGTCTAGATTTTCTGACCTCAGTAGACATTTGTATAATTGTAAAGAAAAGGGTATAGGGTTTTTTTATATAAAACTTTCAGTAGAGAACAATTCTACAATATGTATCTAGAAGGCATTTTGTAGGGCATCTTTTGAAATATCTCCGGTAGAGGACATTCGATAGACTGTACTTCTTAAGCCCTTCGAAATGACTTCTTTAAATATAATCCCCATAATAATTCTTTTCACAGATCTTCTATAAAAAGAAACCACATTCCTTCTATAAATAAAATTCCTAGATATTATATATATATATATACGGCTTTTTAGCTGATTTACTGCTTTAACAGGACCTCTATATATAACATACCTTCCACATATAAAATTCCTTTGTAGATTTATATAAATTCTTTTGTAGATATAGACAGAAGCTGTTTTAGGTTCTTCTGTCCATATCTAAAGAAGTATTTATATCCGTTCTCGAGATATAAATACTTCTACCGACCTCTTACTCTGCAGAACATCTATAGATAGAATGCCTTCTGCAGGTCCTTTATAAATTCGTCCGGAAGTTTGGTGTAGATATAAGCCATCCTACATATACCAACGCGTAAAACTAAGCGACTATATATCACCAGTCCTGAGATTTGACGACGTAGATGTCGTTATCCCTAGTAGGGACGACTGGAACCGTAGCAACACTCCGCTCTGGCTTTTTATGCAGACGGATGCAAGATGGAAAAAGGTACAGGGGCTGGCGTCTACTGTGAAAGGCTAGGCTTTGAGCTTACCTACAAGCTGTATAGCAACTGTAGTGTTTTCCAAGCTGAAACCTTCGCTATTTGGAGGGCAGTGGAATTGATAAAAAGTCTGGATGCAGAGATCGTTGAACCGGTGACTATCTTTGTGGATAGTCAGGCTGCTCTTAAAGACATCAAATTCTGTAATAACAAATCTGAGGTCGTCCTCGAGCGTACAGCAGTTTTGGAAACACTATAGGCTGTGTTGGGTACCAGGACACCGTGACATCATGGGTAATGAAAAAGCAGACGAATTAGCTAGACGAGGATCTTAATCTACAGATCTAGCAATAGATGGCTCAATGAAACCAGAGTAATGACAGGAGTCACTACTGGTCATTGCAATATCAGGGCCTTTACCAGTAAATGGGAACATGATGTTACTGATTATTGCAGACTCTGTGTTGACGAGAGGAGAAACCAAAAGTGGTTGGGAAAGTGCAACCGTAGCACGTAATATGTTTTCTGTTCAATTTCTATAACCATCGAAACTATTTCCCACCTGCTTCCTAATACTTCTTGTTAGAATCTTATCTTTTATATCCCCACTTTCTACCCTACAGATCTCTCCATATCGTTCGTGGATGATCACAATGGACCGGAAGGTCTCAGAGTGCTGCAGCCACATTAGTGACTGCACATCCCCAAACCCAACCTACATTCTATCGACAGAATTATCTTTTATAGGCCATAGTACAGACCTTCTGCAGAACACCTATAGATAAAAACCCTTCTGCAGGTATTCTATAAATAAAAATCCTTCCGGAAGACAAAAAAGACGAATTTGTAGAATATTCAATGTTAGAAATCTTTCGTAGGCCCGATGAAGATACAAGACCTTCTACATTGCCTTTTATAGGCCTTAAAAATTCCAATATATACGATGTCTTCTACAGGTTATATTATAGTTAGAAGTGCTAACCGTCTCTTGTACACTGAAGTCATACTACATGCCTTCTGTAAATGAAATCGATATTAAAATCCTTTCTGCAAGTCTTCTGTAGACAGAAACCTTTCTAAAGGCATTCTACAGATAGCAGTCCCTTTTTAGATCATTCTGTAGTCAATACAAACTTCGGCCTGGAATTCCATTGATAGACGATTTTCTACAAGCCTTCAATAGATGGGAGCCGTTCCTGTTCTGATTCCCTACTAAACGCCTACATATATAAGTCCCTCCTTAAATTGAAAGTCCTTCCTCAGGCATTCTACTAAACATTAACAGATATTGTATAACTTCCATTATATGTCTACATACTTTCCATGGATATTTTATTTTCCAACCCCCTCCCTTTTTTAGTTTTCTTTATTTTATAAGTTGCGTGTTTTTAGATTTTCATTGCCATCTTGGGAATCTTTTAGCTATAAAACTCTTTAGCATTTTTCCAAATGACTTAAAAGTATTCTTATTTAGATCCGCTTTCTCTTTAGGAGATCTCTCGATGTTGTTCTTAATATTTAGGCCTTATTATTTAGACACACTTTTCCATAAAAGTCTCCTTTGGAGATTCTCCATAAGAGTCCTCTTGAAGGTATCCTTAATATTTGGGCATATTTTTGCATAGAAGTCATATTTAAGGTCTCTTTACTATTTATGTCCCTTTTTTCTTTAGGAGTCTTATTTAAGGTATCCTATTATGCTATTTTTCCCACTAAAGTAATCTTGAAGGCTTTCTTTACTATTTAGGCTCTTTTTCCATGGGAGTTCTTTTGCTATAAACGACCCCTTGAATATATTCTAGCTAAAAATTACTCTTGAAAGTATCCTTACTACTATATGTAAATTTTTCCATAGGAGTTCTCTTTATGATCACTTTACAATTGATGCTTCTCTTAAAGGTCAAATGTGGACTATATCGGTTCTTCTCGATTTTCAATATTTTTTGCAACATTTTCTTCGGATTTGATTTAGTTTTTACAAAGCGAAAAGAAACCCTCTTTGGACAAATTTGTAGAAGTAGGTGTAGTAGGTCCACATTAAACCTCATATAACAGTACTTCCAATTATCCGTACGACCCTCGTTTTCCTTTTTTATTTTGCATACCCCAGCCCTGTGTAATGTAATATATTTATTATCTTAATATACTTTTCTTCTTTCTCCTTTTTTTGTTCTTTGTACTTTTGTGGTGACTCTCTCATTTTGTTGCTGCTGATGCTAATGGCGTTGGTCCTGATGCTGTTGTTCTTCTTGTTGCTGTTGTCGTGCCATTATAACTCTATGCAGATTATCTGGGTAAAAAATTGGAAGAATATGTTGCGACACTACCCGTGCATACATTTGTTTTGCGTACACAAAAACGTTCCGGTTTGATACGTGCTCGTTTATTAGGTGCTGAACATGTGACGGTATGTACAAAAAAAGGAAATTAAATATGTTCTCTTTTATTTTAAATTTGTATATTGTAGTTTTTTTATTAAATTTAAACTTTTTTATTATTTTGAAAATCAAGAATTGTATTGCAATTTAAAAGCCCAAAATTTATTTTGTATGTAACATTTGTGACTCCTGTCCTAAAAATTACTCACTATTTTTTCCATTTACATTATCTATCGAAAATGAGATGTTATGGCACTAACTAAGGAGATATAGGGAAATATTTCCTTTTATATAAAATAAGATTGACCATTATTTTAATGCTATATATTATATATAGCGATTTCTGTTATTCCGCGGCCTCTAGTGAAATTTTATAAGGAATATTTTTTCCATTGACTTCGTCCCCCTAAAAGCAGGCATTGAGGCTCAAATTGACACTAATTCCCAGCAAGTTCAAAAAAGTAGGAAAATGTATTTTTTGTCATATAAATATTTTCACATATATATTATAGCATTATATATTATATATACCGATTTATGTTGTTCGGTGACCCATAGTGAAATTTGATAAGGAATATTTTTTCCATTGACATCATCTCTCGAAAATGAAGTATTATGGTCCTTCTAGTCCTATTCCAAAATTGATTTCATTACCCTAACTAATGAGACCTGAAAATATTTCATTTTAAATAAAATTATGTTGGCCTTATTCTATATACCCATTTCTGTTGTCCGGTGACCCAAAGTGAAATTTGATAAGGAATATTTTTTCCATTGACATCGTCCTCCTAAAATCAAGTATTGATGCTCAAATTAACACTAATTCCAAGTAATGCCCGGAAGAAGAGGGAAATCGTATTTTTTTAAACATCACCTTTTTAAGGCTATTTTAATATTATATATGACATATATAATGTTTCCTTATATTCGATGACCTATAATGGAATTTTATAAGGAATATTTTTTCCATTGGTATCATCTATCGAAAATTAAATCTTATGGCATTTTAATTTTATATTATGGCCATTTTACCATAAAAAAAATTAGCTCTTTCAATTTCCTACTTATGGTAAAGGATATAAAAAGTTCGGTCAGTTCCAATTTAACGATGTCTTTACTTGTTTACTTCTTAAATTTTTAAAATTTGACCCAGAATTAAATTTCCACAAAAGTCACAGAGATTTATATCCCCATGTAATCATGCACATTCATGTAAATAGGTTTATTGTATTGTATTGTATGTTTTTCAATAGAATATAATTAAAATATTTCTTGTGTTCTTCTTTTCAACAACTGCCACCATCGCCACCACCTACTCCTCCCCAACAAAAAATTATAATCTTATTTAAAACACACCACAGGGTGAGGTTATTACATTCCTTGATGCCCATTGTGAGTGTACCGAAGGTTGGCTGGAGCCATTGCTGGCACGTATTGTACAAAATCGTCGCACGGTTGTATGCCCCATTATTGATGTTATATCCGATGAAACATTTGAATATATAACAGCATCCGACTCCACATGGGGTGGTTTCAACTGGAAGCTAAACTTTAGATGGTAAGTAAAAAAATGATTTTGTTTACACTTTAATCATTCAGCAAAGAATATTTTAAATTATTATTTTTATTTTCTTTTAGGTATCGTGTTCCTCAACGCGAAATGGAGCGACGCAACAACGATCGCACCGCTCCATTACGTACACCCACCATGGCTGGTGGTCTATTTTCCATAGATAAAGACTATTTCTATGAAATTGGTTCCTATGATGAAGGCATGGATATTTGGGGTGGTGAAAATCTGGAAATGTCATTTAGGGTAAGCTTTTTAACAGCAATCGAACAAAAAATAATTTAATCATTTAATATAATGAAATCATGTTTTTAGTAATTTATTTATTTATTTTTTAGCTTGTTAAGTTTTATATAATTATTTGAATTTACTCCAAAATTAAATATTTTACAATTTATAATTTATTTTTTAATTCATCCAAATCAAACAAACCAAATTTTCTTCAAAAATTTTTGGCATCCCATCATCAACTCTAGATTTGGCAATGTGGCGGTATTTTAGAAATAATACCATGCTCCCATGTGGGTCATGTATTCCGTGATAAATCGCCATACACATTCCCCGGTGGCGTTGCAAAAATCGTTCTACACAATGCGGCGCGTGTGGCCGAAGTATGGCTGGATGAGTGGCGCGATTTTTATTATGCCATGAGCACAGGTTCGATGTTTAAAGAAATGTTTTTTTCTACACTAAAAAACTGAAAATTATTAAAAAAATAACCAATCGTAAATTTTCGTAACTAATCCCCAAAAAACCAAACGCAATCATTAATATTATAATGTTTTTTTTTTCAAATAATGCTTAATTTATTTTGCTAAAACAAAAAATTGAGAATATAAAATAATATTGCTTTTAATAATTAACTAAATACTAATAATTAAAAAAGAAGAGAGAGAGAGGGAAATATTACTCATGAAACGTTCCATTTGAGGAATGACTCTGTAGCTCAATACCCTTAAATCGAGGTTTTATTCAGGATCGAATGTAATAATGAAGACTAGTATTTCCCTTTGACATAAAATCCCATTTTTCCCATTGACATTACCCCTCGAAAATGAAATATTATGGTTCTTTGAGTCCTGTTCCAAAACGGATATTATTACCCTAACTAATGAGAGATAAAAATATATATAAAATAAGATTGACCCTTATTTTAATGCCATACTGCCATACCGATTTATGTTGTTCGGTGACCCATAGTGAAATTTGATAAGGAATATTTTTTCCATTGACATCGTCACCCTAACATCAAGTATTGAGGCTCAAATTGACAATAACTCCCAGATAGTCCAAAAAAATAGAAAAATGTAATTTTACATATGTTATATATACCGATATTATATATACCGATTTATGTTATTCACTGAAATTTGATAAGGAATATTGATTTTATTACCCTAACTAATGAGAGATAAAAATATTTACTTTTTTTATAAAATTGACCATTATTTTAATGGTATATATTATATATATATTGATTTATGTTGTTCGGAGACTTTTATTGAAATTTTATAAGAAATATTTTTTCCATTGACATCATCTCTCCAAAATCACGTATTAGACCACTTCTTGTCCTGTTCCAAACACACCTTTTAGTGATATTTATAAATTTATGGAATATATAAAGATTTCCTTTTGTATAAAATTGTTGACTCTTATTTTATTGATTTATATTATAAATACAGACAAAAAGTATTCTGTGACCTATAGTGAATTTGATAAGGAATATTTTTTTCATTGACATCATCATACTTAAAACAAATAATTAAGCCTCAAATTGGCAACAATTCTCAGCAACTGCAAAAAATTGAAGAAATTTATATTTTTGTAATATAAAATTTGTGACCCTCATTTTAAGCTCTATATATTATATATAGTGATTTCTGTTGTTCGGTGACCTACAGTGAAATTCGATTTGGAATATTTTATCCATTGACAACATCGTCCTAACATTAAATATTGAATCTCAAATTGGCACCATTTCCCAGCAAATCCAGAAAAAAGAGAGGAAAATGTATATTTTAAAATATCAATATTTGTACAGTTATTATAACGTTGAATATGATTGAGGCCGATTTCACGTATTTGGTGACCTATAGTGAAATTTGATAAGGAATATTTTTTTCATTGGCATCACCTCTCGAAAATGAAGTATTACGCCACATATTGGCCTGATCTAAAACACCTTTTTGTGAAATTTACAAATTAATGAGATACCTTTTTATATAAAATTCTTGGCCCTTATTTTAGTGTTTTATATTACAAATACCGATTCCTAAGTATTCTGTGACCTATAGTGAAATTTGATAAAGAATATTTTTTCCCTTGGCATCGCCCCTCTGAAATCAAGTATTGAGGCTCAAATTGACAATAATTCCCAACAAGTCCAAAAAAGTAGGAACATGTATTATTTGCATATCAGTCATTTTACATAGATATTAAAGTACATATATAATATATGTACCAATTTATGTGCAATTTGATATGGAATATTTTTTCCATTGACATCATCTCTCGAAAATGAGGTATTATGGTCCTTCTAGTCCTATTCCAAAACTGATTTTATTACTCTAACTAATGAGACATAAAAATATTTACTTTTATATAAAATAATGTTGACTTATTTAAATGTCATATATTATTTCTACCGATTTTTGTTGTCCGGTGACCTATAGTGAAATTTGATAAGGAATATTTTTTTCCATTCACATCGTTCCTCTAAAATCAAGTATTGAAGCCCAAATTGACACTAATTCTCAGCAAGTCCAAAAAAAGTAGGAAAATGTATTTTTACCATGTTAATCTTTTTAAATAATTATTATAGCATTTCATGTTATATATACCGATTTATGTTGTTCGGTGATCCATAGTGAAATTTGATAAGGAACATTTTTTCCATTGACATCGTCTCTCGAAAATGAATTATTATGGTCCTTCAAGTCCATATCCGAAATTGATTTTATTATCCTAACTAATGAGAGATACAAATATTTCCTTTTATATAAAATAAGATTTTTTATGAAATATCCCAACTAAAAAACAAAGATAATATATTCCATGAACAATCCTAGTTTCTCCCCTCGTATAGTAATAGAATACAAAATTAATTTAGCCTTACGCGTTTCATAGTAATTTAATACCGCTCCTCCCTCCCCCTCTCTCTTTCTCTCTATTTAAAATTTTTGCATATATTAACGCTTTAATTACAATATTCAAATCAAAATATTTACATGGTTTTTTTTAAATTTTGTTTTGCATTTATTTTTTTCTATGAATTGAATTTCAAAATTAAAATGTTATGAAGTTTTTTTGTTTGATATAATTAAAACGATACCAACCAACAGACATACATACACGGCAGATGATGTATATGGAATAAATAATTTTGCGCACCCTTTTCACCTAATTTAATTTTAGTGTATGTACAACAAAAAAAATCAATCAACACACACTTGCAATTTGTTGTTGCTGTTGTGGTTAATATTGCAACAATATTGGAAATAATGATGAATGATGACAGTAAATGTGTCTTTTTTTGAGTTTTTTTTATTTTTTTTTTTTTTTATATAATTTGTTCCTCGTTTTCTCTCATCCACTTTGTAATTGAATTGAAATAAATGTTGAATTTTGTGCTCATATTATGTTTGAAAATAAAAAAAATCAATCAACGAATAACATTCACAACCAACCAACCAACACCACCACCGACCACCCACAAATAGCTTGAAAAGTTGGAATGATCTGTGTGTGTGTTCGTGTGCATATGCGTGTGGGAGAATGTTAACTGCAAACTCAAAAAAAAATCCTTTTAAAACCAAAAAAATGCTTCACTAATCCCCCTTTTTAAGAATGAATCAGGGATCAACCACAGCCATGAGGTCGAACACACATTGCTAATAAATAATTTTAATTGGTATTTGTAATATATATTTAATTTTTTTATTTATTTATTTTTTTGTTTCTAACATTGTTTTTTATGTTGCCCTTATATTTTTGAAAATGTTTATTATGGGTATAACAATGTTATTCACAGCATTTTGTTATTGATTAACATGTTTACATCAATATGTGACTAATTTTTATATTATATATGAAATATTTGCTTTTAAGTTTATATTAAAATTATTATTGAATAGGTTTTTAGAAAGGGAAATGTTTAAAATTTAATTATCACAATAGAAATTGTTTTGTTCTAAGATCTTAAGTGGACGTATTTTTCCCACTTCCGAACATTTATAATGAAATAGCTTTAAATACAGCAAAGCCTAAAATTATGCAATGTTTTCTTTGATAAAACTGACACATTTATGAGGAAATATCACAAGCGTGGATTTTTTTAAAAATTATTTTTTTTAAATATCACAAACGTGGATTTTTTAAAAACAATTTTTTATACAATATCAGAAATGTGGATGTTTTAAAAATGATTATTATAAAATATCACCACCGTGGATTTTTCAAAAAAAAAAATTTTTAATATTACAAGCGTGAATTTTTTAAAAATTATTCCATTTCTTCGACCAAGGGCTGTCACCTCAACTACTACATGTTTGTGTCGTATTTTTTTTTATCATGGGAGAGGCGTTATATCCCGGGATGCCTGCTCCGAACTCTTCTGGTCCGCGCCGGGATAGAAAGAAACCCCGGACCTTGGTTCTGTTCCATTTGTCGGAACAGCATCCACCACAGATCAACGTCGGTGAGATGCAATAGATGTATGGGATGGGTGCATTTCCGCGGTTGTTCAGGTCTTAGCCGACTTCTGACTACTGTGACAGGAGTTATTTTGGTGCATGCTGCGTCAGCGTATCTCCCAGCGTGTCCGCGAAATCCACAGCCACTCTGTTCACCACATGGACGGCTGAAATGAAGCTCCCTCTGAACATCATGGTCGATGGTGCAATAATTCCGACCACAAACTACCCCAAATTTTCGGGTGTAACGTTCGATAGCTTATTTAAGTCGTCCGCGCAAGCCACCGCTATTTGCGATAAGATGAGAACAGGAACAAGGTCATCAAGTCATGATGGTGCAGCCGCCTCTATTCGTATTGGGACCGAATTGACAGCGCGGTACCAAACACATGCCCTGTATGTGGACTTGGACCTCACGATACGCTGCATCTCTTTAACCGCCCTGCTAAACCCACTCATCTGTCTCCGGAATCTCTTTGGACGCAGCCGTTACAGATTGCAACCTTCCTGAACCTGGAAACAGAGGAGTCAGAACCAGAATAATTAAAATACAGCAAACATGTAGGCAGTTGCTACAACAACAACCTGGGATAAGTGTCGATTTTTAAAATAGTTTAGGTCAGGCGTAGATTTTTAATATATATATATATATATATATATATATATTTTTTTTGAGGCCTAGACGGCGTAGATTTATAAAATAATTTTTTTCGAGGCCTAGACCACCATGCGTAGTTTTTTTTAATAACTTTTTTCGAGGCCTAGATCAGGCGTAGATTAAAAAAAAACTAAGCCTAGACCAAACATAGATTTTTAAAATGATTTTTCGAATCATAGACGTAGATTTTTAAAATATTTTTTTCGATTTTTAAAATAATTTTTTTCTAAGCCTAGATTTTCAAAATAATTTCTTTGTGAGCCTAGGTCAGAGGCTTAGGTCAGGCGTAGTTTTTTAAAATATATTTTTTTCGATGCCTTGACTAGGCGTAGATTTTTAAAATATATTTTTTTCGATGCCTTGACTAGGCGTAGATTTTTAAAATATATTTTTTAAGACCAAGACCAGACATAGATTTTTAAAATATATTTTTTTTCGATGCCTTGACTAGGCGTAGATTTTTAAAATAAATTTTTTAAGACCAAGACCAGACATAGAATTTTAAAATATATTTTTTTTCGATGCCTTGACTAGGCGTAGATTTTTAAAATATATTTTTTAATAGAATTTTAAAATATATTTTTTTTCGATGCCTTGACTAGGCGTAGATTTTTAAAATATATTTTTTAAGACCAAGACCAGACATAGAGTTTTAAAATATATTTTTTAAGACCAAGACCAGACATAGAGTTTTAAAATATATTTTTTTCGATGCCTTGACTAGGCGTAGATTTTTAAAATATATTTTTTAAGACCAAGACCAGACATAGATTTTTATATATTTTTTTTCTAAAATATATTTTTTAAGACCAAGACCAGACATAGAATTTTAAAATATATTTTTTAAGACCAAGACCAGACATAGAATTTTAAAATATATTTTTTTTCGATGCCTTGACTAGGCGTAGATTTTTAAAATATATTTTTTAAGACCAAGACCAGACATAGAATTTTAAAATATATTTTTTAAGACCAAGACCAGACATAGAATTTTAAAATATATATTTTTTTAAGGCCGGGATTTAAAGAATATATATTTTCATGAAATAGGGATGATTTAATACAGTATTCCATTTGCCTCTTTAAGGTCTTAGAACAAACACTGTCTTATATTTTTTATTTTTTAATTGCTTACAATTTAGCATCCAAATAGTAAGATATGTAACTAAATGAAATATTTTTTTCCATTTTCTCTCTTGATTTTCTTTTTTTCTTTTATATTTTTCTATACTCTCATGTATAACCAAACATCATACAAACATATCATAACTATAATGCGACTAACAACACCCCCTATTTTATGGAAATAAAATGCTAAATCGAATCAATTCATTGTTTGGGGTATTCATTTATTTTTCGCCTCATACATACATACATTTCTTTACAAACAAAACAATGCTGCCTCCCTCTTCTTTAACACAACATGAAATCGAAATTAAAACCCACGAATAATACACTAGGTTTGGATGTGTGGCGGTATTTTAGAGATAGCTCCATGTTCACGTGTTGGCCATGTCTTTCGTAAATCGACTCCGTATACATTTCCTGGCGGTACAACGGAAATTGTTAATCATAACAATGCTCGTCTGGTTGAGGTTTGGCTGGACGATTGGAAAGAGTTTTACTACAGCTTTTATCCAGGTTAATTTAACTAATTTTCTTTGCTTGAAATTAAAAACAAATATATTATTCGTGACAAAATTAAACATGCATTAGAATTCAATTCATTACCCTTATGGCCGTTTTTTTTGGTTATGGCAATATAATAATAATTTAAAAACAACATTGTCTACCATACCCATATACATACATATTAGCGAAAAAAAAATATTTACATTTTTCTGTTAACATTGTCCCTTAACTTTTTTTCTCTCTTAGAAAACCTCGCATATTTATAGAGAGCATTTCTAAACACCATCCATTCATCACGCCCCCTAACTCCCAATGAATTTTGTTTGTTCTATGGTCTGCCATGCATCCTTTTTATTAAAACTAAATTATAAATAATTTTTAGTTTGTTTGTATTGTTTTTTATGGTGTTGGTTTAATTATGTATTGAGTTTTTTAATTAGATTTTTTTTATTATTTATAAAATATTGTATATTTTGTAAATATTGTATGTGATTATGTATCCTGCATGTGTTGTGTCCTTGTAATATTATTATCATTATTTGTTTTTATTTATTTGTGTCCTTATCCATTATCAGAAAAATATTCTTCCTGGGAATATAAGAGCGAGGATTTAAGAAAAACGTAGCCTATTTTTAGGGGTTGATTTAATTAAAAATCTTCCCACTGTGGATTTTTAAAATTAATTTTAGAATCTTTTTTAATGGAATTTACTAAGCATGGATTAAAAAAAATATTTTTCTGATCCGTCGTTGATTTTTTTTAAAAATTATTTTTAATCATTTTAATTAGGCGTAGATTTTTTAAAAGTTATTTTTTGTGATTTAAATTAGGCGTATATTTTTTAAAAATTATTTTTCATCATTTTAATTAGGCGTGGATTTTTAAAAATTATTTTTCATCATTTTAATTAGGCGTGGATTTTTAAAAATTATTTTTCATCATTTTAATTAGGCGTGGATTTTTAAAAATTATTTTTCATCATTTTAATTAGGCGTGAATTTTTAAAAATTATTTTTCATCATTTTAATTAGGCGTGGATTTTTAAAAATTATTTTTCATCATTTTAATTAGGCGTGGATTTTTAAAAATTATTTTTCATCATTTTAATTAGGCGTGGATTTTTAAAAATTATTTTTCATCATTTTAATAAGGCGTGGATTTTTAAAAATTATTTTTCATCATTTTAATTAGGCGTGGATTTTTAAAAATTATTTTTCATCATTTTAATTAGGCGTGGATTTTTAAAAATTATTTTTCATCATTTTAATTAGGCGTGGATTTTTAAAAATTATTTTTCATCATTTTAATTAGGCGTGGATTTTTAAAAATTATTTTTCATCATTTTAATTAGGCGTGGATTTTTAAAAATTATTTTTCATCATTTTAATTAGGCGTGGATTTTTAAAAATTATTTTTCATCATTTTAATTAGGCGTGGATTTTTAAAAATTATTTTTCATCATTTTAATTAGGCGTGGATTTTTAAAAATTATTTTTCATCATTTTAATTAATTATTTTTCATCATTTTATTTTTGGGGGTTTGAAAAAGGCCTACAGTTTTTAAAAAATATTTTTGGGGGTTTGAAAAAGGCCTACAGTTTTTAAAAAATATTTTTGGGGATTTGAAAAAGTCCTAGAATTTTTATACCCTTCACCACACTGTGGTACAGGGTATTATGTCTTTGTGCATATGCTTGTAACAGGCTAAAGGAATCGAGATAGACCCATGGTTCCTTTTGAGAATATGCATAGAAGCACTTTCTGAGTCGATTTATGCATAGCCGTCCGTCCATGTTAAATTGTAAACAAAGTACAGGTCGCATTTATGATCCGATTCGGATGAAACTTGGCACAGTTCCCTTATTTGGCCCAAGGACGAACCCTATTGAAATTGTAGAAAATCGGTTCAGATTCAGTTTGGTTGAAATCGGTTCCTATATATAGTTTGTCCGATTTTATGTAAATGATGCTCCGATTGAAACAAAATTTTGCACAGAGTATTGAATTAGGTCTAGATTGATGTATGCCAAGTTTGGTTGAAATCGGTTCAGATTTAGATATAGCTCCCATATATAGTTTCGTCCGATTTTATGTGAATGATACACCAAACTCCCAATATTTGTCCAATTGAAACAAAATTTTGCATAGAGTATTGAATTAGGTCTAGATTTATGTATGCCAAGTTTGGTTGAAATCGGTTCATATATAGTTTCGTCCGATTTTTTGTGAATGATACACGAAACTCCCAATATTTGTCCGATTGGGACAAAATTTTGCACAGAGTACTGATTTAGGTCCAGACTGATGTCTGCGAATTATATATTTTTATTGGTATGGAGTATCCTAACCTAAGGACTATATTATTATTTATTTTTGATTTAAAATTTAATTTGTATGTTTAATTTTTTCGTTGTTTTTGTCCACAAATTATTAATTATATGTTTGTTTGTTTTTGCACCACAACGTTATTGTTCTACCCTCTCCACAGTGTGTCTCCACTCAGCATCATCATCAAAATATCTTCTCCCTACAATCAAGAAAAACCCCGATTCCCATGAGCACAAAACCAAACGCTTATTTTGTTTGTCTAATTTAATTTTCAAATATGTTGCAGTCACTTCCCCCTCCGAATACCCCACACAAAAAAGTAATGAACCAGTTAAATGAAATGTTTTAGACGAATAATTGAATAGAGTGTCAACGCTAACGCGTAATTAAAAATAAACACAAATTTAGCAATATAGCCATGTTTATGATGGGGCTAAATAAATATGTTTGTTTATATTTGTGGCAGACGTGACTAGACATGTTGAGCTGCCATGGCAATTAATTAAATGTTCTCCGATTCGATTTTAAATTTAAATATTTTGGCAGAGACATATAATTCACATTCATTACATTCAATACTGGTTTCATTATTTTTTTTTCGACATAACCTTAAAGTGCAATAATATTGAATGATGTGATTTTTGTCCAACGTTTTTATGTTTTTTTTTTCTGTAATCAATCACCATGTAATACATTAAATATGCGTATGTATATGTAAATACATTTTTTAAAAATTACAAAAAAAAATAAATGCACTCAAAATTAAAAAAATAAATAATTCAAAATCGCACTAACACCAAAAACAAAATAATAACAACAAAATTATTAACACTTATTTGAAATTCAAAATTCTACAAATATTAATAATATATCTTTTTTTTTAATCCATCTTCCTCCAAAATTTACAAATAGGTGCTCGCAAAGCATCCGCTGGTGATGTTAGTGAACGTCGCGCCATGCGTGAACGTCTGAAGTGTAAATCATTCCGTTGGTATTTGGAAAATATCTATCCTGAGAGTTTAATGCCCCTGGACTACTACTATTTGGGTGAGGTATGTATTCAAGGTTTGGATTTTGGATTTAACTTTCCTTTACTTAATCATTGTGTAATTTTTCTTTTAGATTCGCAATGCCGAATTGGAAACCTGTCTGGATACAATGGGCCGTAAATATGGCGAAAAGATTGGCATGAGTTATTGCCATGGTTTGGGTGGCAATCAAGTCTTCGCCTACACGAAACGACATCAAATTATGTCCGATGATTTGTGTTTGGATGCAGCCCAATCACTGGGCCCAGTGAATATGGTGCGCTGTCACAATATGGGTGGCAATCAGGAATGGGTGTATGATTCAGAGGTGGGTGAAAAAAAATAATTTTTTAAAAATATTTTTCATCACTTAACATAGGCGTGGATTTAAAAACAAAATATTGTTTATGATCCTCCAAACAAAGCTCAGTACAGATTGGATTGTCTATAAAAGACAGTTCAATAGGTACAAGAGCGAAAGGCTAAACGTGAGTCTTGGGTCTTGGCTATAGTGAGTCAATACAAGGAGTCAACGAAGCGGCCAGATTTCGCAGAGTACTATCTAAAGATCCAAAATCTATAGGTAGTATTAAGCGAAGTGATGGAACGTGGACAAACTCTGGCAGTGAGACTCTTGATCTACTATCGCCAACCCACTTTCCTGGCTGTAAGGGTGCACAGTGTGCGCATCTGACATGAGTATGGGCGATAAATTGTTTTCAACCCTATAAGTTTCCCGGTCCAGATAGTGTAATACCGGCCATGCTGCAACACGCAGATGAACGAGTATTGACATCTCTGTAGGACATTTTTAGGGCTTGTCTACTTCTATCGTACATACCTAGTCTATGGAAAGAGGTAACCGTGACCTTCATCCAAAATACTGTAGACCGATTAGTCTCTATTCCTTTCTACTCAAGACTTTAGAAAGGTTACTAGACTCAGAAATTAGACACATTATTGACCAACGTAAACTGAACAACTCCCAGCATGCATACATCAAAGGCAAACCAGTGGATACCGCCTTACATGAGGTGGTTGGATACATCGAGAAGAATATGGAGTCATCTGACTACACTTTGGCAACATTCCTCGACATTGAGGGAGCTTTTAACAATGTGAAGCTAGAAGCCATCCATTCTGCTCTCGTAAGCACAGGTATCCCCTCACTCCTAACGGAATGGATTGATAGAATGCTGGAAAGCAGAATTATCAACTCATCCTTAGGAGAGAGTTCCGTGAGGAAATCTGTCAACAGAGGCACACCACTGGGAGGAGTACTATCTCCCCTCCTGTGGCTTCTGGTGATAAATGAAATACTACTGAAGTTCAATAATCTTAGGATAAAGGTTGTAGCCTATGCCGATGACGTAGTCCTGACGATTGGGGGTAAGTTTCTAATGACAATTGCAGATATTCTGGAGGGTGCCCTTTCAAACCTGTCTAACTTGGCATACGCCAAAGGTCTTGATGTAAACCCCACTAAGACAGAATTGGTGCTCTTCACTAGGAAACGTAAGATTCCTAGTTTCCGCCTGCCGTCACTGGGAGGAGTGACTCTAACCCTTTCTGAAGAAACAAAATACCTTGGCACTATCCTTGACCGAAAACTAACGTGGAATAGGAATGTTGAGGAACGCTCTAAGAAAGGGCTGCTGGTACTCTACTCAAGCAAGAACTTCATAGGTAAGAGCTGGGGATTAAGACCCGGGATCATACACTGGCTGTATGTGACGATCGTTCTCCCCATTCTTACATATGGTTGCCTTATTTTGTGACAGGGAGTCAAAAAAAGATGCTGCTGACAAAATTAAGTTTAGTACAGCCATCGGCTTCAATTCTGATCACCGAAGCGCTAAGAAGTACACCACAGGCAGTCTTGAATGCAATCCTGAATCTCCAACCACTGGGCATTCTGATTAAATTCCAGGAGGTCAGGTGTGCCCTGAGGCTCCGGGAAACGGATGCCTGGAAGTACATATGGTTGCCTTATTTGATGGCAGGGAGTCAACAAAAAGATGCTGCTGACAAAATTAAGTTTAGTACAGCGATCGACTTCAATTCTGATCACCGGAGCGCTAAGAAGTACACCACAGGCAGCCTTGAATGCAATCCTGAATCTCCAACCACTGGACATTCTGATTAATTTCCAGGCGGTCAGGTGTGCCCTGAGGCTCCGGGAAACGGATGCCTGGAAATCGCTGAACTATGATCGCTAGTATCCTAAACATAACGAAATAGTCATATTAGTGACTATTTTCCCTCTCACAGAGACTTTAATGACATCAAAGTAGAGTTTCCTAGTAGGGAATCCTCTTCTAGTGGTTCCTTACCACTGCCAGGTCTGTCATTCTTTACAGACAGGTCAAAGATGGAGGAAGGCACTGGTGCAGGCATTTAATTAACAATATTTGTAGTGTTTTTCAAGCAGAAATCCTTGCAATCACGAAAGCGGCCGAGAAAAATCACTTACTGCCGATATTACGGGACTGGTGACTATATATGTCGATAGTCAGGCGGCCTTTAAAGCGGTGAAGTCGTGTACTATAAACTCAAAAGCAGTTCATGATTGCAAGTCCGCTCTGAATGATATACCACAGATAGTTAGCTTATCTTGGGTTCCAGTACATAGTGACATTGAAGGGAATGAGATAGACGACGAGCTTGCTCGAGGGGGCTCACAGGTGTCCAATCTTCCATTGACTATTTCATTGGAAAAAATCGCTTGTTCTACTGCGAGGTAGTCGGCAACAGATGGTTGAGAGAACCTGCTTGCAGAATTTCGAAATCTATCTGGCCTGAACGTCTTCGCAAAAGGACGTCTTCGCAGCCGACACACAATAAGAGAGACAGAGAGATCAAAATAATTGTGGGGATCATAACAGGTCACTGCAAGATTAGATCTCTCACTTCGAAGTGGGACTCCAGCGGAGAGGACGAAGAATAACTAGAAACAATTGAATGTGTCCTCTGAAAATGACCATCGCTGATTGGCAGAAGACATAAACATGATAACAATGGACATTAGTCTCCGAGTGGACGGTTGTTTACTAACAACCATACATCCCTAACCTAACCTAGGCGTGGATTTTTTAAAAAAAATTTCATGATTTATTTTTATTTTATTAATTTATTTAAATATTTTTTGTATTCCAGGACAAATCAATACGACACACAAATACCGGCAATTGTCTACAACGGCCATCAAGAGAAGATCCCACAACACCGTTACTGCGTCCCTGCAACTATTCACGGGGGCAACAGTGGCTGATGGAGTCGAAATTCAAATGGCAAGCTCATTAGTTGTAAACCTAGTTGTTTGTTGGCTTATGTTTTATTTTTTTATTAATTGTGTTTTAGTTAGTACATTCAATTATATATAAATATAATGAAAAAAAACTATTTTTAAATTGTAACTGATAATCATCTTTTTTATTTTTTTAATTTCATTTTATTTAATTTAAATTTAATAAATTAAGATACTTGACTTTTGGCATATTTATTTAAGATTATATTGTTTATATAAAGAATTTGTTTTAATTTTTATTACAACTGAAACTAAAAAACAAGTAAACAACCATCATTCAAGAAATAAACATATCCTAATTTAAAAAAAAAAACTATATAAATATAAAAAAAGAAAATCATAGATTTTGTATCATTTTTTTTATCATTTAAGCTTTATTTGTAGAAAAATTTAGTTATATATTATAAAAACGAAAAGAAATTCCCCTCCCAAATTAATAATAAATAAACAAAAAAAATATATCACAATTTTTTATACTTGTATTGTATTTATATATAAAAAAAAAAAAACTAAACAAAAACCAACCACGTAAATATGAAACACAAATAAGTCATTGACATTCTGATTTTTAAGCATTCTCTTTTTACATTTATAAATAATAATTATTATAATAATTAAATAATAGTATATACATAACAAAAAACTTACATACATACAACAACATACTAACTGTTAAGATTACAGCATACTTTACTACATATACAAAACAACTACATACAAAATATAAAACAAATGTGTCTTCCCTTGTATTAATTTATGTTTTAATTTATACAAACAGAATGAAAAACAAAACAAAACACAAGAAATTTAGCAAAAAATAAACAGAAAAGAAAACACAACTGAGAACTAAGTGAAAAAAAAAAAAAAACAAATCAATTTAAACTATGAAACTCATCTTTATTTCTTTTTTAGACTCTATACGTATACATACGATATTTTTAAATGAAATAAACCTTTGTATAAATCTTATTATTATTAACAATTTAAATATAAATAATTATAAAGTAACATAGAAAAAATAATAATAAAATAAATAAATATTTTTTTCCTAAAGACAAAAAATAATAAAATAAGAATGATACAAAAAAAATAAGTAAATTAGTTTTTTTTTCAGGGGCTAGGGATTAAAAAAAAATTCTGGGATTAAGAGAGGCGTGGATTTTTTAAAAACTATTTTTTTTTCTGAGGCTAAATGGAGCGTGGATTTATTTTATTTTTATTTTTTATTTATTTTTATTTATTCATTTATGTAATACAAGGCCTATAAGACCATATTTAATATTACGTAGTTAACAACAAACCCGAGCTTATAAAAACTAATATTCATTATAAAATACTAAAATTTAAATTTTTAATTATTCTAATTATTCTTGGCTCCCCAGCCATAAAATACAAACAATAACAAGAAAAGAGATGAGATTATGTCCAGTAAACCAGTAGTAAAAAGAAGAATAATAAATTTCAAAACCACCAATCATTGCAGTAAACCAAAATATAGATGAAGTTTTCTTTTAAACACATTATTAGAATGGGAGAATATTCTTAGATCATATGGCAATAAATTCCAACATTTTTTACCCTAACTACAAATGATCTTGCATAAATGGATTTATAAATTCTTGGTATCACCACTTGAGGGTTTCTCGAAGAATGTGAAAAAGAAAACGTGCTGGTTAATGGTTTAGGCTCGCCAGTTTTTATTATATTATAAAATGTCAGTATATTTCGATAAGAAATGAAATTAAAAAAAGAACAACCTAAAAAGCGTTTTACATATATACATAAAAACAATTTTTTCTGAGGCTAAATGGGGCGTGGATTTATTAAAAAGAATTTTTTTCTGAGGCTAAAAGAGGCGTAGATTTATTAAAAAAAAAAATTTCTGAAGCTAAAAGAGGCGTGGATTAGTTTTTTCTGGGCCTAAAAGAGGAGTGGAGGTTTTTCTGAGGCTAAAAGAGGCGTGGATTTATTAAAAATATTTTTTTTTTGTGGCGCGGATTGATTAAAAAGAATTTTTTTCTGATGCTTAAAGAGGAGGCGTGGATTTATTAAAAAGAATTTTTTTCTGAGGCTAAAAGAGGAGACGTGCATTTCTTAAAAATATTTTTTTTTTTCTGAGGCTAAAAGAGGAGGCGTGGATTTATTAAAAATAATTTTTTTTTCTGAGGCTAAAAGAGGAGGCGTGCATTTATAAAAAATAATTTTTTTCTGAGGCTAAAAAAGGCGTGGGTTTATTAAAAATAATTTTTTTTCTGAGGCTAAAAGAGGAGGCGTGGATTTATTAAAAAGAATTTTTTCTGAGGCTAAAAGAGGGGGCGTGGATTTATTAAAAATAATTTTTTCTGAGGCTAAAAGAGGGGGCGTGGATTTATTAAAAATATTTTTTTCTGAGGCTAAAAGAGGGGGCGTGGATTTATTAAAAATAATTTTTTTCTGAGGCTAAAAGAGGGGGCGTGGATTTATTAAAAATAATTTTTTTCTGAGGCTAAAAGAGGGGGCGTGGATTTATTAAAAATATTTTTTTCTGGGGCTAAAAGAGGGGGCGTGGATTTATTAAAAATATTTTTTTTCTGAGGCTAAAAGAGGGGGCGTGGATTTATTAAAAATAATTTTTTTCTGAGGCTAAAAGAGGGGGCGTGGATTTATTAAAAAAGAATTTTTTTCTGAGGCTAAAAGAGGGGGCGTGGATTTATTAAAAATAATTAGAAAAAAATTGCCCTTTTTGTCAAAACCATTTTCGTGTTGTTTTTCATTTTCAGGTAACAGGCGCCCAGCACCGGACAGTAAGTATATTTCGGATGATGGTGGAATTCAAATGCAAATAACTCAGCAAATACTCAACCGATTTTTATAATTTTTGCACCAATGGTTCGAGGGAATTCTATAGTTTTATACCATATTGACATTAAATAAATAAACCCATGTTATATAGGAGAAAAAGAGCATTATGTAAAAGTTCGAAGATATCTAAAATTTTCGAAAAATTTTTGCAAATCTAAACAAAATGGACTCTGCGTTTATTCGATTTACACGAAATTTGGCATAACGTATTGTATTGAGTCCTTGAATGACCCGCAAAAGGTCAAAATTTTCAATATTTATGTATCCAATATCAGGCGAATGGAATGTCCGATTTGAACCATACTTTGCACAACCTATTATCTTTTGCAAGACTAGATGAAGTCCGAAGATGGGACCCATAGGTCGGCTGCTTCTGGTACCTCCCACACAAAGGGTCAAAATTTGCAATATTTATAAATCCAATATTTGGCGAATGGAATATCCGATTTGAACCAAACTTTGCACAACCTATTATCTTTTGCAAGACTAGATGAAGTCCGAAGATGGGACCCATAGGTCGGCTGCTTCTGGTACCTCCCACACAAAGGATCAAAATTTGCAATATTTATATATCCAATATTAGGCGAATGGAATGTCCGATTTGAACCAAACGGTTCAAAAGTAGCACAAGCTACTGTCTTTACCAAGCCTAGATCATGTCTGAAGATGGAACCCATTGATCTCCTCCTCCCCCACCTCCTGGTATCTCCCCCACAAAGGGTCAAATTTTTCAATATTTATAAATCCAATATGAGGCGAATGGAATGTTCGATCTGATAAAACTTTTCAAATTGTAATATTTTCCCAAACTTAGATAATGTCTGAAGATGGGACTCTTCGGCCCACTCCTCCTGGTACCTCCACCACAAAGTTTCAAAATTTTTTAATTTAATATCAAACAAATGAAATGTCCTCTTTGACCCAAACTTTGCACATCGTAATAATTTTATCAAACCTTGATCACTTTAAGACCTTCAAAATATTGAAGACCTGACCGAAATGTAATGTATCCATGGTTGAACGGAAGGAATATGTTTTTATCAAAGATTTGACCATCTGTGGAGGGTTACCAGAAAAGCTGATTTTTTTAAATAGGTTTTAGGTTTTTGAATTTATTTAAAAATGTTTTTCAGGGGCTAGAAGAGGCATGGATTTATTTAAAATATTGCTGGGGCATGAAGAGGTGTGGATTTATTTAACATATTTCTGGGGCTTGAAGAGGCGTGGATTTATTCAAAATAGTTTTTTCAGGAGCTAGGAGAGGCGTAGATTTATTCAAAATAGTATTCCAGGGGCTAGAAGAGGCGTGGATTTATTCAAAATAGTTTTTTCAGGAGCTAGGAGAGGCGTAGATTTATTCAAAATAGTATTCCAGGGGCGTGGATTAATTAAAAATAAATTTTCAGGGGCTAAAAGAGGCGTGGATTAATTAAAAATAAATTTTCAGGGGCTAAAAGAGGCGTGCATTAAAATAAATTTTCAGGGGCTAGAAGAGGCGTGGATTAAAATAAATTTTCAGGGGCTAGAAGAGGTGTGGATTAAAATACATTTTCAGGGACTAGAAAAGGCGTTGATTAATGAAATAAAATTTTCAGGGGCTAGAAAGTCGTGGATTAAAATAAATTTTCAGGGGCTAGAAGAGGTGTAGATTAAAATACATTTTCAGGGACTAGAAAAGGCGTGGATTAATAAAATGAAAATTTCAGGGGATAGAAGAGATGTGGATTAAAATACATTTCAAGGGACTAGAAAAGGCGTGGATTAATAAAATGAAATTTTCAGGGGTTAGAAGAGGCGTGGATAAAATAAATTTTCAGGGGCTAGAAAAGGCGTGGAATTAAAAATAAGTTTTCAGGGTCTCAAGGACTACCTAAACTAAAAAATAATCGTAATCAGGGTCCCAAAGATTACGTATGATAATAATTTCAAAACGATCTGCAATTAGAGGTATGCCCTGAGTCTTAAGGATATTTAATAAAAACAAATAGTTGTATTTTTGGAGCCTTTGGGATCTCACATCTCAGACGGTATTGATTTCCGCCCAAAAATGATGTTGTTGTTATAACATCCCTTCTGTTTTTACACAATGGGCAGCGGAGACTGACATTGGCCCAACAACTCTCGCAGCGTTTCGAATCGTAGATTGTTCTGCCGTGGAAATGCCAAAATATTTGTGGTTGTTGTTATCAGAATCAAAAGGGCTACTCAAAATTTTAACATTTTCTGGGGTGCACATAAACGTATTATTTTCTGGGGTGAATGCCATCGGTTCTTCCACGTAGGTTATCTAAAACTATAATATCGTATTATTATTCTGTTAATTTGGGCCTATCATGTTTTTCCTATACAAACTCAACTTGTTTTCGTTTAAAACTTTTTAATATATCGTCCTTACAGCCTTACCTAAAATTCATGGTATAATAATAGAAGGTAACAGCAAGTGTTGTTGTACAAAAAACGATACAACAACCACATGGAAATTTTTCATCACAAAAGTAGAACACATGTATTTATATGAATTTTACCGAAATACGTCGACATACGAATTTTCAAAGTTGAAAAAATTCAACTATGACAGAACAGTAAATAGAAACAAAATATACAAAAATAAAATATCTTATTAGTTATCTATAACCTTTTTTTAATCAGACTCATTACCAAGAGTTCGGCATTCACACATCCCAACTACAACTTATTTTCGTCATATGAGAATTTTCAAAACCTTTTGTCTTCTATTGATTCTTTAATACATTAGTACCCTGATTATCTCTGATTCTTATACGAAAATTTTGAAGGTAAACGTTCAAGGTATCTCATCGACCACCACTAAGTATTTTTTTTTATCACTGATCATATCTGAATACCATCGGTACGTCGTCTTTCAACATAGGGTATCTAAAAAAATAATATCTTATTATTATTTTATAAATTTGGACCTATCACGTTTTTTCTATACAAACTCAGTACCGAGAGTTCCACATTTCACTTCCCAACTACTACTTGTTTTCATAATTTTGTCCTTATATTAATTCTGTCTCCAATACATGATTGTTTCTTGATTAGCTGCCGATATAAATTTGAATATACTGGAATTTAAATTTTAACATTTTCTGAGGGCATTAACTTGATTTTTGATGGGGTGAATACCATAGGTTTATCGCCTTTCATCACAAGGTATACATTAACTAAAACAATAATAAATTTTCTTATTATTAATCTATAATTTTTGACCTAACATATTTTTTCTATACAAACTCATTATCAAGAGTTCGACATTCACTTCCCAACTACACAACTACTGATGTTACAATACATTATTGTTTCCTGATTAGCAGCTGATAGATATTTGAAAATTCTAGGGCATGCATCCGAAACGAGTATCTCATATCAGAATTTTGAATCGACCACCACCACCAAATAATTGGTCATCACTGATCATTTCTGAATAAAACTGCATTTTCTTTCATTCGTGCTTATTCCATATTCAGCGACTTCTCCACTCGAATATTTCCATTGTATCCACACAATAATAACACTTGATTGTTGTTTTGTAAAAAACAGATTTTTTGTTGTTGTTTGTTTTTTTTTATTCACACACTTTTATTTTGGCTGCATTCCTAATGAAACAAATGCATCCAAAAAAGATAACACAGATCGTGGCTAAACTGCACACAGAAGAATAAAAATTAGACAAAAACTAATTTTTGTTATTTTTTGTAGTGTAGTGTAAAAACAAAAGAAACACCAAACCGAGATCAACCCAGTTTATTGTTCCTTGGTTTCACGGAGACGACGGACAGCAGAGCGTACGGAAGCAGCAGCGGTGGTAGAGTAAACCCAGGCACCACCGGCAACAACACGCTTGCAGCGTTTGCAGGACCAGATGCCGACGCAAGCACGCTTCATGGAATCCTAGAACAAGGAGAGGAGAGAGACACCCAATTAAAATACAATTCAAGAAAATGGAAATAAAGAAGCTTTTTCGGAACTTACCTTGCCGCAGAACGAGCAGGTATATTTGCTGTGCTGGGTGATTTCCATTTTCTTGACCATTTTACGTAGGGAAGCACCATAACGGGTACCATATTTACCTACGATTCCAACCTTCTTGGTGCGTTTGGCCTATAACAGAGATACCATAAAATGCGAATTAGTTTAATTTCTTAAGACACAATTCAATTTTATTTCACAATTTATATTTCATTTATTCCACTGTTGTTGATTTTCACAATTCCCTATTTTATTCGACAAAAATTGTCCATTGTTTGGAAATGATCTTTAATTTTAATTTGTCACATAGTTCTTTAACAATTTCTCACATTTTATTTCGTTTTATTTTCATGATTTTCATTATTTTTTAAGATTTTTTTATTTCGTACCATTTTTTTAGTTGTTGATCTGTCAAAAATTCAACCGGAAAGAAAAGGTTGAGCGTGTGAAGTTGGTTGTGTTTCATTGCGCTTGTCAGTTGCAGTGCATGCTATTTGTCGACAGATGGCGCATGTGATCACTTTTAGTCAATGAGTAATTAGTAATCATGTTTAAAGGGGGTATTTTATGATTGTAGATGTTATAAAATTCACATAGAAAAATAGTCAACTAGTTAATATTTTTACAAAATATTAGATTTTTATTGGAAATTGGCATACAATCTGGAAAGGAAATAGAAAACATACGCATAAGGCGTGGAGTTTTAGAGGATATTTTGAGATTAAATTTAAAGGGATGAACATTTAAGGGATATTTTGAGAAGAAATCGTACCGCTCTCAATGGGTCGGAAAGTACAACATACCTTGTAATACCCAGTATACCGTGGATTTTAAAAATCCACGCTTTTTTTGGACCTTAAAAATCCAAGCCTGTTTGTACCTCGGAAAAACTATTATTTTAAAAATCCACACCGTTTGAACCTTGGACGGCGATATTCACCGTCAACGCAGATCAGCCAATAGATCTTTAGGAGAAATTTTCTCTCAAACACTCCAAGAGCTGCCACATCTGCTTGCGCAAGTACCCATGCTTCATATCCATAGAACAGCTTCTTGTAGAATGTGAATTTGGTCTGGCGGGAGGTGGCCTTGGTTTTTTGTTTTTTGCTCAGACCATTTTCCGACGGTGGGACAAAAAATATTTTCCCTTCCGATTTTTGCATTAAATCTCCTAGCTGAATTTTAATGACATGGCCAGGGCAGCGGTCATTTGCTGTTTCTAGGTGCTCGTAAACAATGTCTGTGGTCCGTTCATCTTTGTCTTCCGTCTGAGCATGAACGCAAATAAGACTGATGTAGAAGAACTTCGCTTTTATACTGATTATAGGAATTCGCTCATCTGGAGACGAGATCTTTTACTCTCCTATTTCATGGCAGCTATAATACAGGGCGTAATCGTTTGAGGCGAAAACTGCGCCATGTTGTTTACAACGTGCGCACATTCCAAGTGCAGTTTCGCAGATCGTGGTCCTTTATACGTTTGCCGAGGTCGTAGTTGCTTTTTTATAGTATGTTCGCCTTTCCGAGTGTGGGCAACTAACCCAACGCCTCAACCCATTTTTTTGTTATGGGCAATCTCGCGACACATATAAGCTCATTATTTCACTGGATGATAAAAATATTTATCCAGGTGACACCGCGGGGAGGTCAGTGTCAACAATTGAGTTGAAAGTGGGACCAAGGTAAGCCTGGGCTTCGTCATATTAAAGCCAATCAGGGCCGTTGCTTGGTATCTTTCAGCCCCTACGTCACAATCCACGCTTGTTTGGGCCTTTCAAAAATATAATTTTAAACATCTAATTCTGTTTGGAAAAAAATAATTTAAAAAATCCACGTTTGTTTGTACCTTGAAATATATAATTTTAAATACCTACGCATACTTGAACCTCATATAATATAATTTTTTAAAAACCTACGTATGATTAAACGTGGATTTCTTTTTTTCATTCACACTTTATTTATTCAATTCTCCAAAATATTCTTTTAAAAAACCGCGCTTGTTGGGAACTTGAAAAATATTATTTTAAAAATCTACATTACCTAAAAATCCACTCTCTTAATCTTCTTATATATTATATCATCTCTAAAATATTCCTAAAAAATAACATTTGATTTCCAAAATATATTCTTTTACAAATCTAGGTCGTCTTGTTCGATCGACCAAAAAATGTTCATTCAAAAATCCATCAAGAGATTTGGCACAATTTGTTAATTATAAACAACATGAAATTTCATTCATTTTTCGCTTTTTAGTTATATGTTCAAAATGCCAACAACAAGTTGTTGTGTTTTATATTTGACAGAAGAAGCCACAACCTACAGAGCAGCTTTTTGTTATTCACATGCAAGACCTGTATGTTTTCAAACACACCTATTTTCTAGTTATCAACCATTGCAACCGCAACGAATTAAATTACTGCTTATCACCACGTATTATTAAATGTGAACCCACCCGCCATCTAAACCACACACAAAACATCTAATCTGGTGTGACCTATATTCTTTTTGACAATGAACAGCTGTTGTCACACAAATAAAAAAACAATTCTTAGCTACACCACTACACACATACAAATTATCATTTGTTTGTTGGCTGGCTGGCATAGAGTTATTGACATTTTAATACGTATTTTTTGTTGTTAATGTTTTTGTTTTGTTTTTATCGGAACTAGGCAAAGGCGTATTGTTAGCGACGACGACGACAACAACAACGACTTCATCATCGACACCACAACCAGAAGCTGAAGAAAAGTCAAACCACAACAATTTTCATCATCATCATCGCCGTAGTCGTCGTTGTGGAAAGAGTTAGCAAACAAAGAAGTGAAGCAGTGACAGCAGTTATAAACATTTCTATTATTTAAATAATTATTTTTGGCAACTGATAAACAAAAAGTGAGAACAAAAACAACAACAATACGAGACGACACCAAGCATAATGTTTAGGGCGGCTTTGGTAAATCTATAATAAAAGCGATTGGCAAAACAACTTTTACGTGCAAAAAAGTCACACAGGTTGTGGAAGAAGGAAGGAAGACAGCCAGGCAGGCAGGAAGAAAGGAAGTGAGGTACAACAAAGTTCATTCGTGTTTTTTAGATTAAACCATTTTGGAATTTTTATTTGTGAAGAGGAGCATACTATTTCATTGAAAATTAATCCTGAGCTAAGACTAAAATACCAAGGGGTCAGTATAATTTTTGATTTGTTTTTTTTTTTATAATTAAATTAGATTGTTTTTCTTCGTTACAAAAACAATACGGCAGGTCCAAAAATATTTTTCACAAATACACACACCATCCCGAGTAGCCTGCCTGCTTGATTGGTGTTAGGTAGCAAATCTACATTTTGTTTTTGTTAAACATATGTTAATTTTTTGTTGTTGTTTTTGTATTCTTCCAGAGCACCATGTGTGAATGGCGTTGCAATGCCCTGGTCAAAGACAACAACAAATATAATCCAGACACCTTGGATTTAAACACCGATGAGGAGGCAGCTCGATATTGGTTTCCCTGTTTCCAGGATATGATTAAGAAATTCGCACGTCAAGCGGAAAATTCACAAAAATCCCACGACGACACAGCCACCGAAAGGGCCCAGCAGTTCCGCGAAACGTATTTACGAAAACTGGAAGAATATCGCTGCCAAACCAAAGAAAATGCCGAAAATAATAAAACCCTTGGTATCCGGGAGCTGCTGGAGTTAATTGATAAACATTTAAGACTCTACGGGTTCCCAGATCCTTGGCTGGAACAAAAGAAGACCGAAAATACAGCTGCCTTAGAATTGTTTGCGGAGCGTATAGGCGAAATAGATGCCATAGCAGATTCCCGCCAACGGTGGACGGAATTGGTGAAGGGTGTATTGGCGGGGAATATGTTTGATTGGGGAGCCCAAGCTGTAACAAATATCATATTAAATGACAAAACGTTTGGTTTGCATGCAGCTCTGGAACGTATCCAGAAGAGGCCATGGCTAATGGATGATTTGGACAAATGGCTGGAGCGGCTGCATAATGGTGGGGCGATACACAAATGTGCTGCCGTCTTTGTTGACAACTGTGGTGTTGATGTGGTCCTGGGCATTTTGCCCTTTGCCCGAGAACTCTTAAAGAGAGGAACACGTGTCATCCTCTGTGCAAATAATGAACCCTCTTTGAATGATGTTACCATATCCGAGTTATCCACGATATTGGATAGCTGTAGTTGCCATTGTCCTACTATTAAAGAAGCACGCAGCAGTAAACTTCTGACCATACAGGGAACGGGACAAAAAGGCCCCTGCCTGGATATGCGCACCCTGCCACAGGATTTGTGTAATGCCTTAAATGAGACTGATCTTCTTGTCATTGAGGGTATGGGACGGGCCCTACACACTAATCTATATGCAAGTTTTAATTGTGACACCCTGAAATTGGCTGTGGTAAAGAATAAATGGTTGGCCCAACGTTTGGGTGGTGATACCTTTTCGGTCATATGTCGTTATGAACCACTGCTGCCACTGAGCTGAGTGCGGTGGATTTATATTATTTTTTGTCTCACGAAATTATCGGTTGTATCATTACATATATACCTATATTGGGCTGAAATTGTGTTGTTCTGTAGTATGTAGGGCGTTTTCTTATATTCTCTTAACATTTTTTGTTATTTTTTTAGTTACTAATTTCTTTTTTGTTAATTGTTTTTTTAATACTTTGATTTGGACATTATTTTTTGCTAAGAACAACATAAATTTAGAGTTTACGATTTAAGAGGATTACCTTAACAAACTTAACAAATATTGAATTATTTTGTATTATTTATATTTGTTTTAGAATTTTCGTTCTCGATTGATTTTCTTTTTTTTCACGCAAACACAAAAACACACACGATTACGTTATGAAAATCATGCAATAAGGAATAATAAACAAACAAAAAAGTATTTAAATGCAAATAAATGACTTATTTTTTGAAATGCAATGGACAAACAAATATCTAAATTGGGTAATGATTATTCTGTTTGAATATTCTTCGACTTTAGCATTCGTATGACCTTCTAAAAAATGAACTATTCGATGACGTAGTCGTCTATGCTAAAACTTGTTCTATTTTTCTTTTTGTATCCCATGCAAAAAAATATACCAGAATTGAAATTTCAAAGAAACAACGTGTTCTTCAATTTCGTACATACACATAGGCGCCAATAATGAAATTGGTTTTTGAAAGTAAAACTAGTTTTGAATTGCTAATTTTATGTTAATTATTAAAACGAAAAAAAAATATGATATGATATATTTTTATTAGTTTGCAAATAAAACTATACCAAAATGTATTGAGTTTTTGTTTTTCGAAGTAAATTTAGAAATGCATTCATAGAATTAAAGATAACGACTTTTGGGATTCAGAGACACAACAATGCAAATTACATTTCTCGCCTTTGTTTATATATTTATAAACTTCCCCAATCTTATTATAAACAACAAAAAAATAAACAATTATAACGTCTTATATGATTGATCTACATTCTATTATCTAGAGGTGTGTTGTAGTATTATCAACCATGTTCGTTTTTTCACTTCCCCATATAAAAGGTCGTTCGTATCTCTTATCTCAATCATTGTTGTTGTTGTTGTCGACATTTACTACTTCTTTACAACAAATAACTACCATAAATTCCATTTGCATGTTTACCGTTAATTAATATGCAAGTACGTTTATAATGTGTTAAAACAAATGTGTGGGTATGTGTCGGATCCGATATAATACTACTGTTATAATTATACTGTACTAATCTATCACAAAGATTAACAATCATTTCACAAAAGAAACAAAAACGAGCAGAATAAAGAAATACTACTACATTGGGATGAGGTGTTTTGAATATTTCAAAAAATGTTTGCAAAATTCGATAGCTAATTAGCTTAAGTTGTCCTAGGGAACATAGGATTTTAATGGAACTCATAGTCTATTAATAAGGTCTTAAAGTCTATTAAAAAGGTCATACAGGAAAATCAGCTGTCTCTCAAATTTGCTGTCAAAATCCATAATTTTGAATTTACTTCCATTATATAAACGTAAACAACATTAGACTTGAGAAAAAACTATAATTTTTAAATCCAAATTTTTAGGAAAATATATTTTTGGGAAAATATTTAAAACAACAAACTGGGATTCAGCCTGACTATTTTGCAAAAACAAAAAAAAGGAAAATATTTATTTTTTATTCCGAATCTTTTCCAAGTTGACCGGGCAATCATAGACTGGGTTAACTATTTTAGCTGTAGCATATAGGACATAACAATCAGAGACAAAGTAGGACAGGGAAAACCACATGGAGGGATTTTGCCACCGCTTCTGTGGGTAACTACCATAAATGGTCTCTTAAGGAACTTAACCGATGAAGGATTTGAACCAGTCTGCTATGCAGATGACGTTATAATACTTCTTAGGGGAAAGAATTCTAACTTAATATGCAGGAAATCCGAAACAGTGCTAACAATCGCCTACGATTGAACTAAACCGAGGGACTTAAACAAAAATAGGTCAGTATGAAGAGTCTATCTTCCAAAGCAAATTCTAGACAAGAACCTTAATGGAAAGAACACATAGAGCAAAGGACTGACAATGCCCATAAATACTGACCTTTATGTAAAGGTTTCAGGGGTTTCAGTCCTAAGATGATACACTGGATCTATAAGAGCGTTATTAGACCAATTGTAACTTACGCGTCTGTTGGACAGCAATGGATAAAAAATGTGACGTAAAAGCGTTGCAGAAATCCAATAGACATCCAAATAGCATACCGCAGGAAAACATATTACAGGAAACTACTGAGTCAACAATCAATACCTTTGGTTCAGACCGCATACCTGAAACAAGAGTAGTAACACGGAGCGGAGCTATAATACCAGATAGATAACAATGGAATAGTGGAACACTAGTTCAGATGCAGCCTGGTAACTGTTGCTACACAGATGGCTCTCGAGTAGGAGGAAAAACTGGACTGTGACTTTTTATCGAAGAACCGGGTACCGAAATTTCTCTTCGTCTTACAGATCACAGCACGATCCTACAGGCGGGGGTTCATGCTATAACAAAGTGTCTTAATTGGTTAAGTTCAAACCATGGATAAATTACAATAAATATTATTACGGATAGCAAACAAGCTATAAAGGCAATATCTTCCAAAACTGTACTGGAATTTATAAATACCATTATTGATTACTCACAACAAGAACCTGTACGAATAATATGGGTACCGAGTCACCAAGGAATCATAGGCAACGAGATAGCAAATCAACTAGCTCGGAGTGCTACTGCACTACCCACAATATATGTGAATATCGCCAAAACCTTCAGCAAAACACGCCAAGAAATAAGAACATGGGCGAATGAGACACACATAACCCTTTGGGAAAATGAGGGGACAGGAAAGATCACCAAAATCTTATGGGGTGACCCAAATAAAGACAAAACAAAGCAAATCCTAACGCTGACTGACGGGTATTCTGACGGGACACCTCAGCCTGAAGGCACATCTACTCAGGATTGGATGCGAAGGTAGCAGCATGTGCAGAGCGTGTGGAGAATACAGTGAAACGCTGGAACATTTCCTGTGCCATTGCCCAGCATTAACTTGCCTTCGGAAACAATTCTTGGGAAATAACACACTTCACGGACTAACCGATCTGAGGGGGTGTGCATGGAGAAGACTGAATTAGTTCTCAAATAAAAAAAGGAATTCCTAGATTCATAGTGTGATCAAACCCAAAATGTTTTTTATCTAAACCTTCACTAATTCTAACTTTCTCCGCATTTCTAGAGCGCACAAAAGGCCACAATTGGTTTATATGTATGTCCTACTCATATTGGACATGTGGTGGTATTATCCACCCCTCTTTTCAACCTAACCTATTCTGAATCTTTTAGGATAAATTCAAACTTTTTAGCTCAAACCCTAGATAAAATATTTTTTTAATCCAAGAGAATAAAAATATTGAAATAACCTTTAGGTTATTTACTGTCGAAATAAAGAGTCTGCCAACTTCGTAATTAAGAGATGTGGTCTTATATGATATTAAAAATTCTCGAAATTCTTTTCCGCAATTTTAGAACAAATTTCTGTTCACAGATTTAATGCAATTATCCTAAATAGGATATGCACAATTTTGACATCGCTACATCCTTGCATTCGGGAGATACAGTATATTCTTTCGGAAAAATTAAAGTCCAAGATCAAAATCTTTTGATAAGTGTCGTCCATAATCAAGTCTTGACATATGAAATCCAAATAATATATATCTACTAGCTGCATATTAATTATAAGCTTTAAAACAAAGGGTTAAATATCCTTGAATGATTCTAGAAAAAAATTAATTTAAAAAATCCATGCCTTCAATGGACCTATAAAAATTATTTTAAAAAATCCACCCGTTGAATGGTTCTATAATGGTCTTAGCAAAAATATATTTTTATTAATATGGGCGTTAAAATTCTTTTAAAGTCTATACCCATAAATCTTCCATTGGTAGAGAAAATACGCGATTTTAATATTTAAAAGTATTCTTGAAGTAGACTTGATTTATTTAAAAAGAAATTAAATTTAAAATGTTAAGAAATACAAAAATAGATTTTTTACTTAAAATATAGTGTTTAAAGAAATACATTTTCAGTTTTCATATTGTCACGATTTGTTCTTAAATTTATAAAAAGTTAGTTTTTTATTAAAATCTGAAATTAAAAAATATTATTAGTAAAAATATAACAATTTTTTTTAATAAAAAAAACTTACAACGATCACAATTTCAATCTCTGGCACCAGCAATTTGTGTTAAAATTGTTGGATAGGTTTTCAATATATCGTATTTTTTACCAGGAGCAGCAAACTGTAGAGGCGTATAATTTTCTTTATTGCACTTTATCAAATGATTATTGGACTTCAGATTCGAATAGGGTTGTTTACTTTGAAGTTTGGGATCTTGTTGCTCCTTGGCCAATTGTTTTAATTGCAGAAATTTGGCAATGAAGAAAGACATGATGAAGGCAAATGATGTCGATGATGTTTGTAGGAAGTGTTCAGTGAAAGTGATAAGGTTTGGGTTATGTCCTAGTTTATTTATAGTCGCTTGCAAGATCCTAAATCAGGTAGCGTGAACCGTTATTACCTACAATTAACTACTTCAACATCTGCCGGCATACTTTAATACTTAATTAGGGAAATTTAAAAATAAAACATTGTCCTACCTGCGGATGCAGCAATTTTCTAAGTATCATATTTTAATTCCACTCAAAAAATTCCTTGGTTACAATTTAAAAGGGGTTTCCAATACCGTTAAACTATTACATATTTATAAAAGTGGATTAGATTACAGCTGACTTATAAGTAATTTTGGATTTTCTTGGAATTATTTACATATGTATGTATATTTATGATTAAGCGTTTCAATTTGGTTTTTTCTTGACATCATTTGAATATCATGTTCCCAAAAACAGAAGAGGTCCATCAATAGACGAGGAGAAAAAATTAAATGGAAAACAGTATCAACTTTGTTGACTGAACCGATATAGATAGGAGTCAATTGGTCTACATATATATGAAAACAAATGGTTCGACATTTTTGTGTTAAAGAATCCTTATCGTAATCAAAAAATATGTGCTAATCTTTTGCTGCAATATTGGCTGACAAAAAGGTACTTCTATTTGAAGCAGCAACATAATTAAAAGCCTTCGATGGGAATTGCCGCGCATCTAATCCAATATGAAAGACCATGTTCCGAGATGTCTTCTACTTGATCTTTCAATCGGATTCATAGCTTTCCTCTTCTGCGTGAACCTTCTCTTGACTAGCTATTTGTCCTTTGAGTAGGGGAAACCTCATCCATTCTCACAACATGACCTAACCAACGTAGTCGCTGCAGCTCGATCCATCTGAGTACATCGATGTCCGAGAATATCTGGTACAACTCATAGTTGGTGGTGGTCTTGCTTTTGAGTTGCTTACTCAGACCATAGTAGCATCTGTTGGCCAACACTATTCGCCTCCGGATTTCAAAGCTGATGTTATTAGTTTTGTTTATGGCGGTACCAAGGGATATAAAATCTTTGATTACCTCGAATTTGTAGTTTTCAAGTTTCACAGTTGGTCCGGTCTACAGGACGTTTTGCGCATTGATACCATCAGCTTGGTGTTTTCGCCATTTACTGTCAGTCCCACTTTGTCAGACTCCTCAATTCGTTCAAGAGTGGCTGCTACCGACGCAATGTTTGACCCATTTTGTCGATGTTTTCGGCGTAGGCGAGTACCATGCTGTTTGGAGTACAGAGTCCCATTTCTGTTCACATTTGCATTTCGTATGGCCTTTTCCAGCAGGATATTTTCAACAGGTCACACAACAAACTGTCACTCGTTTCCACGACAGAGGGGTCTACGATCCGAAACGACCCGAGTGTTATTCGGCCAACGTCTGTCATCTCAGCCCATTGTGTAAAAACAATAGAGCTGCTACAACAAAACTGTCACCTTGTCTGAATCCTCGTTCCTCACCACATGTAGCTGGAGTTATGGACACGCCGTTACCGAAGTTATAGTACGTTTACATTGTACGTCATTTTGTTAACTCGGTGGGTTTCAATTGTAAATTCCTTTACATATATGTCATAAAATAGGTTAACCCGGTAAAAAGTTCTAATGTATATGCCGTTTAAATGTCATTTTTTACCAATTGGTCCATATAGAGACTTTAGGACCTTATAAAGTCCATTTGGTCTGTATAGATACCACATATCTTTACAAAAACCAAATGGTTTGTATAGAGACCACCACTCTCATTATATACCCCCATTAAATTAAAATCGTATAGTCTAAAGCCTCGCGATGTTTATCGCTACAAAACGAATTAGAAAGCACTGACAACATCCATTATCGATCTTTAAAACCCTAACCATCTGGCAGCGTTGTTGTGTTTGTTTTTTATGAGTGAAGCAACAACAACGCGTCCGCGGCTCCTGGTAAATAAACAAATCCGAAATGAGTGAATTAATTAAAATTTTCCAAAAATTAAGCGAATATTTTGTACAAGGCCTAGTGTGGGAAGAAATTGAAGATATATTTGAACAATTTCAAAGAAATAAAAACGCCACAGAAGCTCCTGCGCAAAATGAACATCTCCGGAAATTGTTGAACATTCCTTTGGTTCAGCGTTGTGTAGTCGATGAACAAATCGTATCAAATCTTCGAGATTTATGTGTGGCCATACGAACATTACGCGGTGATTCCGTTGGGAGTTATGATAATACATTTGATTGTTGGGATCAAGTTGTGAAGGTGGCACCACGAGATGGTTACCTGGCATTTATATACACCTTGGCTGGTCTAATACAAATCGATCCGAACTCGTCGCAATATATTAAGTTATCTTTGTTGGCGGTAAATGCATATTTTCTTACGCTTACCATACCGGGAGCAAAAGGGTTTCACATCTTCGAAGAAGAGCTAATAAATCACTGTCTGCAAGTATTTGGACTCATAGAACGTCTACAAAATCCAGATGTTATTAGTCGAATGTCTCGCCATGAACCCATCCAAATATGGCTACAATTTTCAACATTTTGTGATGACCTGAAGTTGGTGTTGCGTTATGTCCACTTTAAGGATTATCAAACGGCCCGAAATGGTATCCTAAAGAAGTTAATTGATATTCAGTACGTGAATCATGAACGGGGATATGCAAATATGTGTAAGTATTGTGAATTTATTATTATTAAAAAATATGTACCTATTGATTTTTAATATAATTTTAGAATATGAATAGTCTCGCTCAGAAAAATTCTAAGAACTTTGCAGAGTATCAGACGATAATTTAAGCAATTGAAACCCTTGGTTCCTTTTGAGAATATCTCCGTCCGTTTGTTAATGTTAAATTGTAAACAAAGTACAGGTCGCATTTTATAGTCCGATTCGGATGAAATTTGACACAATTCACTTATTTGGCCCGAAGAATAACCCTATTGAATTTAGAGTGAAGTGGTGAAGGGTATCATATATCAATCAAATTCAATAATGTTTTGCCATTGAAAAAATATATTTTTTAAAATCCACGTTTTTTGGCTCTTGCTGAAATATTTTGTTAGAAAATCCACGCCTGTTTAACTCTTAAAAAAAAATACTTTTCAAAATCCATGGTTTTTTAGCCCTCAAAATATATCTAGGCATTATTGACCCTTGAAAATATATATTATTTTAACACCAATGATTGCTTAGCCATTCAAACAATATACTATTCCAGGAAATACAAATTAAAATACATTTTTTTTTGTAAAAAATCCCAATCATTTATTTTGTAATACCAAAACTTTTAACATTTCTAATGTTTTTTAAGCTATAATAATATTTTTTCGTAAAGTAAGGCCTTTGGCCATAGCATACCCAATTAAATTAAATTCTACCCAAGTTATCATCATTTAACCCATTGCTCTCTTCATAAATATATCTTTAATTTGTGGTAAATTATTAGTCAATTGTAGACCCAAACTTCTGAGCAAGACAACAGGACTAAATGTTGTCGTATACAGTGTATGTAAACCATGTATGCCAACAATAATTGGAACATTCTTCGTTAAAGCTCGTTGTTCGTATTTCGTAAGATATTGCATATCACCCAATTTGGCACCCGAGTATACACCCTCGGCTAATGCCTCAACCAAAAATGAGACATCACTGAAACCAAGATTGACACCCTGCCCTGCCAAGGGGTGGACACGATGTGCAGCATCTCCTATTAAGGCAGCTCCAGGGCGTACATACGACGATGCATGCAAGAATCCCAATGGAAATGTTGCCCTTGATTTGTCCATAACACCAGCTACACGTGGTGGATATTGGCGTAGGGTATTAGTGTTCTGACCCAACATCGAGTTGAGAACATCCAAAGCTTTTACAGCAACATCACTTTTTGGGAATTCTTTGCAAAATGCTTCATTCAAAGCATCCACAAATTGTTCTGGAGACATGCTCAACAACTCTTTTGCATGTGGTACAGTGGTACTCCATACCAGGGAACTTAATTTATCGGTTAGAGGTAGAAGAGCAACAGGTCCTGTGGGTATAAAACGTTGCCATGCCACAGAGTTATCACCGGACTCACTCAATTCTAATGTGGCAACCAAACCCATACGTTTATAATCCATGGAGAATACATCGACATCCATTTCTTTACGCACCAACGAATTGGCACCATCTGCTCCGACCAATAATTCACATGAAAACTTCTCGCCACCTTGTAATGTTACCTCGGAACATGACTTGCCTGTTTTGGAGGGTAACTTCACATCAGCTATTCTCGATAGATTACGTACCATAACATTTGGTGCATTTTCATTCAATTGATTATAAATCGAATCCAACATTAAATCATTTTCCACAATGCAGGCAACATCATCGGCAAAGTGTTCATGTTGGAAATTTATCAAAGCATCACTATTGGCATCCCAAACTTGCATTTGTTTAACCGGCTTAACACGGGCATTTGTCATTCGCTCCCAAATACCAATCGATTCGAATAGGGCAATGGTTTTCTTGTTGATTGCCGATACACGATTGCCATAGGGTTTGCTGACATCGAAACCTTTAAATGGTGGTGCTCCTTCCAACAGGAGTACCTTTTTGTCAGCCAATGTTTTATTTTTTGAGAGAGCAGCAGCCAAAGCGGTACCCACCAGGCCACCTCCACCAATGATTATATCATAATGTTCGGTAGCTGTATGCGAGCTGCTCTGATTCTCATTTAATCGTACAGTTACACTTAGGTTTCTGGTTACCACCGTTTGTATGCGATTTGGTTTAAAATTTCGTAGATTTTTTATTAAAATCATCCTGACTTGTCGATCTGCGGCGGTCTATTTGTTCGTCGTTATGAATATTTGACGTTTAGCATATTTCACAATTTGTTATTCTCTCCCTCTCTTAGAATTTTACTACAAATCTCTCTTTCAGTGTTGGTAAATTCCGTTATTAGAGATGGCAAGTGAAAAAAAATACTACGTAGGGTACACACTTTAGAACAGATGAAAAGATTTTATTATTTTATAATTGCCTATTAAATACTATTAAAATTAAATATTTTAGAAATTTATAGTACGTTTACATTTAACCGGATTTTGTTAACCCAGTGGGTTTCAATTGTCAATTCCTTTGCATATATGTCAAATAAATCCTCATAAAGTAGGTTAACCCGGTAAAAAGTTCTAATGTATGTCTTGATTTAGATTAGGCGAGTTTACTTGCGGCAAGTCTTTGTTTGTAGGAGAGAGGGGCAAGGGGAATAGAAATGAAAAAAAAAATTGCTCGTACCGACAATTTTCTGGCAATTCGTTTTGTGTATTTCGTATTTGTTGACATTTTATATAGATTTAAATGTGAAAAAAAAAACAAATAGAAAAATATTTTGGAAACCGAATTGCCTTGTATAAACGCATGAAGCAAGTTCAAAAGAGAACGACAAGAATTGCCGCAAGTAAACTCGTCTAATCTAAATCAAGACTATATGCCGTTTTAGTTAGAAGAACGTAGTTGGAAAAAAATTGGTCTCGAAGTATTTTAGTTTTTATTACCCTCGAAAAAATCCTTTTAAAATCGGAGCTTGTTTGAAATTCGAAAAAAATATTTGTTCCAAAAGCCGAGCTGAAAAAGATTTCCAGTCGCGTCGGTCATTTGTGTAACTGTTCCAATTTGAAATGCCATGTTTCGAAATCTTGTCATCCACTTCCATCGGATTCGTGGCCTTCCCCTTCTTAGTGAAGAATCAGTTGGTTCACTTTTAAAAAAACTTTTGAGCTGGAGCATCCTAATCCATTCTCACAACATATCCTACCCTATGTCGCAGCGCTATACGTCTGACTATGTCGATTTCCGAGAATAGATGGTACAAATCATGGTTCATTCTTTCGGAGAATTTTTCTCTCAAACACACCAAGAGCTGCCTTATCTGCTTGCACAAGTACCCATGCTTCACATCGAGGCAACAGCACGGGTGGTATCAGTGCCTTGTAGAGTGTGAGTTTGGTCTGGCGAGAGGTGGCCTTTTTTTTAATTGCTTACTCAGACCACACTATTCTTCTCCGGATTTCAAAAATGATGTTATTAGTTTTTTATGACGGTACTGAGGTATATAAAATCGTTCAGCACCTCGATGCTGTAGTTTTCCACCCATTCTCACAACATATCCTACCCAATGTCGCAGCGCTATACGTCTGACTATGTCGATTTCCGAGAATAGATGGTACAAATCATGCTTCATTCTTTCGGAGAATTTTTCTCTCAAACACACCAAGAGCTGCCTTATCTGCTTGCACAAGTACCCATGCTTCACATCGAGACAACAGCAGGGGTGGTATCAGTGCCTTGTAGAGAGTGAGTTTGGTCTGGCGAGAGGTGGCCTTTTTTTAATTGCTTACCCAGACCACACTATTCTTCTCCGGATTTCAAAAATGATGTTATTAGTTTTTTATGGCGGTACTGAGGTATATAAAATCGTTCACCACCTTGAAGCTGTAGTTTTCTAGTTCCATAGTTGGTCCGAGTCCACTGGACGTCTTGCGCTTTGATACCATCAGCTTGGTCTTCTCGTCATTTACTGCCAGTCCCAATTTGGCAGACTCCTTCTCATTTTGTTCAAAAGTGTTACCGCTCGCAATGTTCGACCCCTTATCTCGATGTCATCGGCGTCGGCGAGTGCCATTTCTGTTCACATTTGTATGTCCTATGATGTTCTCCAGCAGGATGTTAAAAATGTCACCTTGTCTGTATCCTCGTTCGGTATTGAACGCCTCTCAGAGGTCCTTTCTCCATTAACTGTGCCCCTTAAAGTTATCCTGCATAGCCTATCGAATGCGGATTCATAGTCGACGAACAGGTGGACAAAAGGTCACACGACAAACTGCCACCTTGTCTGAATCCTCGTTCGGTATTGAACGCCTCCCATAGGTCCTTTCCCATTTTAGTTCGAAAGTCTTAAACACTAAATGAATGCTTGCGGCTATCACCACATGATCAATATATTATGTCTTGTCACATTACACAGAACGCCTCAAAGTTCCGATAAAGATGACATATGGGTGGTTTGATTGAGTCATCAATTGTTAGACCTGTAGATTGAGATCCTCGTCTAGCCAATTCGTCTGCTCTTTCATTACCCATGATGTCACGGTGTCCTGGTACCCAACCCAGCCGATAGCTATAAATAAGTTCTTCCAAAGCTGTTCTACATTTAAGGACGGCCTCAGATTTGATGCAACAGGATTTGATGGCATTAAGAACCGCTTGACTATCTACAAAGATAGTCACCGGCTAAACGATTTCTGCATCCAGACTTTTTATCAATTCCGCTGCCTTCCAAATCGCAATGATTTCAGTTTGGAAAACACTACAGCCTTCCCAGATGACCATCTAGAGGAGGGTTACTTCGGTTCCAGTCGTCTCTACTAGGAATAACGACATCTACATCGTCAAATCTCAGGACTGGTGCTATGTAGAGGCTTAGTTTTACGCGTTGGTCCAATGTCATACCTGGTTCGTCTAAGATACAACCATGCCCAAAGCTACAACTTCGCCAAAGATTTTTTTCATGCAGCCTTAGGGCACTACGTGCGGCCTGACACTTAATGCTGAGGCCCAGAGGCCTTAAGTTCAGCATTGCGTTCAGAGCTGCTTGTGGCGTGCTCCTCATGTTTCTTCATGGAGTCTGAATTTTCCGACGATGGGCCCAAAATTATGTTCCTTTCCGATTTTTGCATTAAAATCTCTTAGCAGAATTTTAACACCATGGTCAGGGCAGCTTTCATATGCTGTTTCTAGACCAAATATGACTATGGTCTGTTCATCTTTTTTTCGTTGCTTTTTCATAGTAGGAGGGGTTTCCGAGTATTGGCAACTACCCGATGTCTCAACCCATTTTTCTATAGTTCTTATGGGTGGACTCACGGCATATAGTTGCTCACTATTTCAACGGATGATGAGAGTGACACCGCGGGGGGTCAGAATCCACAATTGAAATGAAAGAGGGACCAAGATACATCTTCTACTTTATTAAAAAAAAATACAATAAATATTTGAGAGAAGTATATAAGAATTGTGGTAAAAACCGCCCATAGTAAATTTTTCAAATGACCCCCACCAGAACTGACAAAAAAATGTACAACATATGTGTTTTGTTTTTGTACCACTCTATCAGCATTTCTCATCCCTAACTAACTTCCAACGATAACACTTGTTATCGGTTTGTGTGTGTGTGTGTGTGTAAGTGAACAAAACAACAACATAAACAAAGGAACGAAAGAAAAAACACTCTTGTGGCAACATTGTTTCATCGAAATCATCAAAAGGAAAACAAAAATATCCAAAGAACGTAATTACGAAGAGAACGAAGAGCTAGCGAAGACGACATCTTTTCCATTTTGTAATTAAATTTTGAATTTTCAACCAAAATGTCGGAAATCAAGTCCATGGAACATGCCACCTTGAAGGTTCCCTACGAAGTGATTAACAAAAAATTTCGTGTTGCTCAAAAATCGGTCGACAGGGAGGTTGATCAAATTCAGAACTACTCCAAGGAAGTTGAAAAGGCTTTAATGCATCGTCCCGTAATCTCCGACGTCAGCAAACTGGTGGGCAATGTCGTACAACGTCTTCAGGTACTCAAACGCAAATCGGACGAGGCCATTGGCGATGAGCTGAATGCCAGTTTCATTTGCAAACGAAAATTGGAACATTTAAAAGAAATTGTTCAACGCGACAGCAATACCAGTGAAGAGGTGTGGCAGGCATCTATTGACCAATGGAAACGCGTACGTATGGATCGTATGGTTATTGAGCACTTGCTGCGTATGGGCTACTATGAGACGGCCGAACGTCTGGCAAATTATTCCGACATTCGCCATTTGACAAATTTAGATATTTTCCATACCTCAAGGGAGGTCGAAGAAGATTTGGCTGCTCACAAGACAACAAAATGTATTCTCTGGTGCTTGGACAACAAATCGAAATTGAGGAAAATTAATTCGAACATTGAATTTGATTTACGTGTACAAGAATTTGTTGAACTGATACGTAAAAATCAGCGCACCGAAGCTGTAGTTCATGCCCGTAAATATTTTCCAGCATTTGAAAAGACTCAGATCAAGGAGATTTGTGAATGTATGGCCTTGTTGGCCTATCAACCAGATACCACAATTGAACCCTATCGCAGTCTGTTCGACATCAATCGTTGGAACAATCTCGTTCTCAAATTTCGTAATGAAAACTATAGACTATTTCAGCTATCCTCACAATCCTTGCTCAGTATTGCCGTACAGGCTGGCCTGTCATCGTTGAAAACTCCCCACTGCTACTCGTTCAATTGCAAGAATCTAAATTGTCCCGTTTGTCAAGAAGATTTTAATCGCATTGCCAAGACCTTGCCCTATTCGCATTGTGTACAGAGTCGTTTAATTTGTCGCATCACTGGTCTGCCATTGAATGAACACAATTTGCCGATGATGTTGCCGAATGGCCAAATCTTTGGCCAGTTAGCTATACCCGAAATAACCAAAGAGAATGGAACCGTTTTGTGTCCGATAACGAATACGAAATTTACTAATCCTAAAATTGAAAAAGTTTTCGTCATGTAAATTTTTTTGTTTAGTAGAATTTGAGATTTTATTATTTTTTGAAAAACCTATCTTAATTGATAAAATTGCCATCAATTTTGTTCGAACAACACATATATTTATATATAGTATATTACTAACATACACACAAACACACCCTTAGAATGTAATGCGAACCTAAACTCTACTAATATCTTACTTCATGATGAATTAATAATAAGAATAAGAACATAAGAATTTAATTTTATTTTGAAATAAAGAGAAATATAGACAAAATTGTGGATTTTTTTTGGGGACCATAACAGGCCTGAGATTTTAAAGAAGACTTTTTTGGGGACCATCTCATGCGTGGGTTTTTAAAGAAGAATTTTAGAGACCATCACTGTCCTGGCATTTTTAAAGAACATGTTTTTGGTTACCATCACAGGCCTGGGATTTTTAAAGAAGACGTTTTGGGAACCATCACAAGCTTGGATTTTTAAAGAAGACTTTTTGGCGACCATCACTGGCTTGGGATTTTTAAAGAATATTTTTTGAGGACCATCACTGTCCTGGCATTTTTAAAGAACATGTTTTTGGGAATTTCATCACAGGCCTTATATTATGATTTTTAAAATTAAGACTTTTTGGGAACCATCACAAGCTTGGATTTTTAAAGAAGACTTTTTTGGGGACCATCACAGGCCTGGTATTTTTAAAGAAGACTTTTTTAGAGACCAACACAGGCGTGGATTTTTAACACTAGATTGCCGAAGGCAGTCATTTTGACCGCTTTTCAATTTCAAGTACAAAAACAATTGTGTATATTATGACCCAGCTTTTTAAAATTTGGTGACTTTTTGTACCACATAGAACTACTTTTATTAATCATAGTAGCTGCTTCCTCCCCTCTTCCATTCCCCGTATTCACATGTGCTATACCTATATTGCCTAAAAGCGGTCATTTTGACCTTTTGTGAAATATTAAATAATCAAACTACTTTTATTATTGTATAAAGTAAATTTCTTATATGACCAGATCAGTACAACAACATCGAAACCCGTTTGCTACTCTAGTAACACAAACGAACATACAAATCGGGAAAAATAAATTTTATTCGATTCGATTTCACTCTTCGATTTCACTCTTAGAGTAAAGACTTCCTCTTTTTGGAACATTTCGTCCGCGCTCTTATTTTTCAAAAGGGGAAACTCGAGAGCCCTACCACCGAAATCAAATAATAACAACGTTTTGTATGATTGTAAATAATGTAAAAAATATTAAAAAATTAGTTTAAAAATTTTTCTTTACAAAATAAAAATTCTTTCAGAATGAGGTCAGTTTGACCGATTTTAGGCAATATAGGTATATACAAAATTCCCGTCTTTCTAGTGTTAAAGAAGACTTTTAGAGACTATCACTGTCCTGGCATTTTTAAAGAACATTCTTTTGGGGACCATCACAGGCCTGGGATTTTTAAAGAAGACTTTTTTGGGGACCATCACAGGCCTGGTTTTTTAAAGAATACATTTTTGAGGACCATCACAGGCCTGGGATTTTTAAAGAAGACATTTTTGGGGACCATCACAAGCCTGGGTTTTTAATGAAGACATTTTTGAGGACCATCACAGGCCTGGGATTTTCAAAGAAGACTTTTTTGGGGACCATCACAGGCCTGGATTTTTAAAGAATACTTTTTTGGGGACCATCACAGGCCTGGATTTTTAAAGAATACTTTTTGGGGACCATCACAGGCCCGGGATTTTTAAAGAAGTCTTTTTTGGGGTCTATCACAGCCCAGGGATTTTTAAAGAAGACATTTTTGGGGACCATCACAGACCTGGGTTTTTAAATAAGACATTTTTGAGGACCATCACAGGCCTGGGATTTTCAAAGAAGACTTTTTTGGGGACCATCACAGGCTTGGATTTTTAAAGAATACTTTTTTGGGGACCATCACAGGCCTGGATTTTTAAAGAATACTTTTTTGGGGACCATCACAGGCCCGGGATTTTTAAAGAAGACTTTTTAGGGACCTTCACAGGCCTGGGATTTTTAAAGACGTCTTTTTTGGGGTCTATCACAGGCGTGAGATTTTAAAAGAGAAGTTTTTGGGGACCATCACAGGCGTGGATTTTTTGCATCCTAAATACAAAATTAAATTCCGATATAGAATACACTATTGTTTTTGCCATCTAAAATGTCTTTCTTTTTGTTTCAGATGCCGCAAATTTACACATGAAATGTTTCGAGATCTACGAGGAAATGATAAATGCCCATAATGGAGATCCCGAACAAACTCTGCTGAAACTTATGAACCTTACCGTATTCCTACATACATATTCATCAAAACCGAAATCCAATCAATCCACCGCCAATAATATAAATAGCGATTGTGAACACATATCCGATTGGTTTATAAAATCGATATCCAAATACCCCAGACTACTGGTTAAAGTATTAAAATTCTATATTGAATGTATTATTACAAATCCCGTGCGCACCTGGAAAACTGAACAAATACAAAAGGCTCTCGAATATGCAGCGAAATATGATGCTGCTCTTTTTACAAAATGCAACGAATCATGTGTTGAGTTCCTGTGCGATGCCGTCTATGCTGATGAAGTGATGATACGATCACGTGCCATTGATTTAATGTCGAAAATATTACAAATGGAATCTCAGGTGGATTGGCAAATGTTTCGTCACGAAGTATCCGATATACCACGAGAAATATATCTTATAAAGGAGTTAATAGACAGTTTGCAAGATCAAAATAATAATATAAAATTGAAATCGGTACAGGCTCTACACACAGCCTTGATTAAGGGATCTCCGAATGCAAGGAAAATTCTTACAGAATGTTTAAAATACACCGAGTTTTGTGATATGAGTGTGGTGCTGCCCGACGAACCACGTGTGGGAAAAAATGAAATACGTTTTGAAAAACCCCATGCCCAGGAGGCCAAATATTCATTTCAAGGTCATGCCGTATTACAATTATCAATCTTAAATTTACCCTCCTATGTGTATGCACATTTGTTTCAAAGCCCCCTATCGTATATAAGACGGGCAGGAATAATGTTAATGGAACAATTGGTTAAATTAAATCCTTTAATTATTTTCAATACCAATTTTGTGGAGGTAGGAACAAATTTGAATTTGTTATAATGATATTTAATAATGTAATTTTCATAATTTTCAGGAAACATCACGTTTGGTGGTGGAACCAACAGCATTGGTACGCAAACAAACGTTACTTTCTATAGATTCCATATTGGAATGTTATCCCAATTGTTATCCAGTTATATGGGTATGGTGTAAAGTTATTACACCAATGCTGCTGGATGGTGATACAAAAAATATTGAAGTTGCAATGGAGGTTAGTTTGGAAAACATGAATTTAATTTTTTTTTAAATTTGTATTATTATTATTATTTTTTGCCTTTGCAGTGTTTCCGTTGCAGAGTTTTGTCTAATCTCAAAAGTATCGAACAAACAAATAAAGCCGAACATTTTATGCCATGGGTGATTATACGCACCCTATTATCTACACAATCGCGATTCTATTTGCAAAATTGTTTTCATTTGGCATTGCAGCAGAAGATGATAAGGTATGTTGGGGAGTAATAAAATTCAGTATTATAATTATACCCTCAGTCTTATAAAAAATATAAAAATATTTTTTAGGCGTGGATTTTTTACAATACTTTTTTAGAGACTATAGCGGGCGTGGGTTTATGTGGATTTTTTACAATACTTTTTTAGAGACTATAACGGGCGTGGGTTTATGTGGATTTTTTAAAATACTTCTTTTCACAGACTATAACGGGCGTAAATTTTTTAAAATACTTATTTTCAGAGACTATAACGGGCGTAATTTTTTTAAAATACTTATTTTCAGAGAATATAAACGAGATGAAGAGTGTCTCATGAATAAAGACACCCTTCATCTCGTTTAAAAATACACCTTCAGCCTCATCTTGCCTTGTCAGTTGCTTCTCCTCTGCTGCTATGGATGGGGGGTGGTCTCCAATTATGGTATTCACGCGATATTGCTCTACTGCCTGAGCGACTGCGTCCGTGTGAATACCATTCAGACTTGCTTGGTAGGCTTCTTGATCTAGGGGTTCACGCTTCTACCATTGGACCTCTCTCTCTCTCTAGATCATGAAGATCTTTCCTGACGTGCCTGGGCGGGGGCGTCCTGGCCAAAAGACTATGGCAGGGATGTTCCCCACGATAGCACCCATGCAAGTACTGCATCGACAACATATAATTGCGCCGATGGACGCGTAAGATATTCGTCTCCTCATGAAGATGGTCCACAGGAGTCATGAGGAGACACCCTGTTCTCAGGGCAGCATTCTGGCAGGTCTGGATATTCTTCCACTGCGTATCACTAACATTCGCGAACCATACTGGCGCCGCATAGCTTACCACTGACCGGCCTTTTGCTTTATAAGATGTCAACAAGGTTTCTTTGTCAGCGCCCCAAGTGCAGCGGGCTAGCGACTTGAGGACCTTATTCCTACTTCTCAGCTTATCGCATAAAGCAGTGGCTTCCGCAGATGAGTTGAAAATTCTGTCGAACGTTACTCCCACTAGAGTCTAGTTCAAGCGAGATAGGTCTGTACTGGACAAAATTGTGTAATAAGAATGCAAGTCCCCCACCTCTGCTTCTGGTACGGTCCTTCCGCACAACGTTGTGACCATCGCAACGCGTCAAGCTACAGTTCTCGGTTAGTTCTCCTCCTTCGACTCATAAACTCTACAATTTCGCGCAGCATGAAGCAACGTAACTCCTTTCGCAGTACACCTGGATCATGTTCAGTCCAGATCAACCTCGAAAATGCACCCATTCTCCACATCCATTGCATCTCACCGAGATTAATCTATGCTGGATGCGGTTTCTGCAAACACTACAGAACCAAGGTCCGGGATTTAATTTCAATCCCGGCACGGACCAGGCGGAGCAGGCATTCCGGGATATAATGCCGCTCCCATGACAAAAATGACGCACACGTACATATAGTTGTTGAGGTGGAAGTCTCTGGTCGGAGTCCATCTCCGAGTCAATCCGGTACATAGAACCAGCCGCCGTGGGATTGGGGATAAAGACTCCCTTCAGCTTAACTATAAAAACTTCTTCAGCTCTTCTATAAAGGCTCCCTTCAGATCGTCTATGAAGACACTCTTTTAGCTGGGCTATAAAGATTATCATTTAGATGGGCTATAAAGACTCCCTTCAACTCGTCTATAAAATCTCCCCCTTCGGCTCGTCTATAATGTTTTATTTTAGCTACTATTTCACTTTGTTATTATTTTTAAGGCAAACTAAATTTCAATTCCTTCCATTTCAGTCCCCAAATGGTCGACATCGTTGAATCACATTTGCTAACCTCAAATTCAACGGAAGCCTGGATTGTGCTAAATTTCATTGCAAGTAAAATGAAAAGCCGTGAACCCGATGCTTTATTACATCACTTTATCTCACTACAATCTGTAAGATAAATATTTATTTTCGTATCTATAGATATGTATAAACTAAATCCATACTCATTCCTCCCTTCCAGTGGAATAAAGAACAAAACATGTTAATAGCCTTGGAGGTGTTGGCCAGTTGCATTAAAGATTTTTCACACACAGCATTGAATCACGCCTTCAATCATATATTAACACAAATCAAATCTGGGCAATTGTTACCAACCATAATTGGTAAAGCCTTCGATTTTTTGGTACTCATCGATAATCGTTCGAATGCAACGGGGAAGAATAAAAATACCACCTTAGAAAAAGCCTCCAACAATCAATGGATTTTAGATTTACATGGACATTTAGAAAATGAAATTATAAATGGTATACAATACTTCCCCGATAATCGTGATACATTTATGTCTCAACTATTTGCCTATTCTGAGGTGAATATACAAACCAGACTGCGGCCCAATTCAACAATAATCCTATTCCTGCACAAATACATGAGTGAATGCATTAAAATGCGTGAAAATGAAATGGATTTAGATAATGCCAGAATATTCAATTGTATTATACAAATCGCCGGACGTCTTTCGTTAAGAGATGGTTGTGTGGCCACAACAACATGTGCCCTTTATGCCAATATTCTGGCTATAAACGATCAACCGCCCATAGTTAACACGATAATTGTTTCTCTAACGGATTTATGCAAAAAACATACACAGATTGTTGAACGTATTGTGGATAGAGTTTTGCGTAAATTAAAATCGCCATATGACGTCAATCGTTTGGAGACATTTAAGTGCTTTGAAAAGTTGGTGCTACAAGATCAAATAAAACTAAGAGGTTCCATATTATTGGCTTTGCTAGCTGCCCTCTTGGATGAATGCGAGGATTTGTCCAAGAGGGCTTCGGATTTCTTTGCTGAATTTCTATCGAAGAAAAATTCTACGCTATTTCAAAAATGTCTTATCGAATGTCCTTTTGTTTTTAATGAATATAAGGTGAATATTTTATATATAGATTTATTTATTTAAATTTTATTATTTATTCTCTTTGTTTGATTTTCTCTAGAACTTTGATGGCTTGGACAGTTTTTCTGAGGCATTTATAAAATCCCCTCTAAAAGGAGAAGCACATCGTAAAAGACGCCAGATGCTCTACAAACATTTAATGGAGGATATGGATGACATCAATATGATATTATATTTTGGACAATTGAAGTTAATAGCAGGTAATATTTATAGTTATATATTCAAAGCAAACATGGTGATTATAGGAATTCGATATTATTCTCCGCAGACAATTTAAAAGGACTCCTTTTAGCTTCTCCATAAACAAAGCTTATATTCAGCTCTTCTACAAGCATTCAGATCGTTAACAAAGACTGGATTCAGCACGCCTATTGAAAATCCTTTCCAGTCGTCCAAAAAACCTCCCTTCACCTTATCTATAAAGACGCCCTTCAACTCGTACATAAATACTCCCTTTATAAGGACTTAAAAACCCCTGGTCTTTGTTAAGTCTTCCAAAAAATATTTTTAAAAATTAAAAAAAAAATCCACTATAAAAACTCGCTCGTCTATAAAGATACACTTCAACTCGTCTATAAAGATACACTTCAACTCGTCTATAAAGACTCGCTTCAGCTCGCCTATAAAGACTCTCGCTCCAGCTCGCCTATAAAGACTCTCGTTTCAGCTCTCCTATAAAGACTCTCGCTTCAGCTCGCTTATATAGACTCTCTCTTCAGCTCGCCTGTAAAGACTCTCGCTTCAGCTCGCCTATAAAGACTCTCGCTTCAGCTCGCCTATAAAGACTCTCGCTTCAGCTCGCCTATAACGACTCTCGCTTCAGCTCGCCTATAAAGATTCTCGCTTCAGCTCGCCTATAAAGACTCTCGCTTCAGCTCGTCTATAAAGACTCTCGCTTCATCTCGCCTATAAAGACTCTCGCTTCAGCTCGCCTATAAAGACTCTCGCTTCTGCTCGTTTATAAAGATTCGCTTCAGCACGCCTAGAAAGACTCGCTTCTGCTCGCATACAAATTCCCTTCAGCCAATTTCCATTGAATTTTATCACTTTTTTAGTAATCTAATTAATATTCTCTTATAATTATAATTCTCTTCTTCTTCCCTTTCCAGAAAAATCCAAATCGGATCCCTTAATAAAAGAACCCGAAGGTATAGCTCTGGTCAAAGATGTCCTTTATATTTTGAAAAAGGTATGCCAATTAACGAAAGAACAAAAACAAACGTCGGAAAATGATGGTGAAAAGAAGGAAGAAGATGAAGTGTTGGCAGAAATAAATGATTTGAATGATACGAATAATCAAGAAACTAAAAACAATGCAAATAATGCAGCAAATAAAAACATCCCTGGCAATGGTCCTGGCAGGGGTAGGCGGAAAAGGGAATTTACAATGCCCGAAGCTGTAAGTATTAATTTCAAACAATCTTAAATTTTATTTAATATCCTTTTTTAACTCTCTCTCTCTCTCTCTCTCTTTCAGATGACTCTCCTTGAAAAATCTTTAATTTTTATACCGACAATCTATCAAAATATCCATGCCCACGATACATCAATACAAGAGTCATTTGATGATTTATGTAAGGCATTATATAAAAGATTTCCAAATTTAGTTGATTATGCTCAACCTGCCGAATTTTGGAATAAATATCGTAAATCGAAAGTGATAACAGCAAAGAAAAGTGCGAAACGTAAAACACCCAAAAAGAAGAAAAAACGAAAATCCGCCGCTAATCGTGATTCAGAAAGTGAGGGTAGTGCCGAAGAAGTGGATAATGATTCGGAAAATGAAGTAGATGCGGAATCAACAAAATCCAATGATAACAGCGATACAGATGATGAAATTCTAACGGTGAAAAGAACAAAAATAATGGAAAAACAAATTGCAAATAATAAAACATATTCTCAATTATCCATGGACTATATATTTAAGCCGAACATATAAGCGGAATTCAAATAACGCCTTTGTAAATATAATAAGAAAAAACAAAATATACTCAAAGTGATATCAATGTGAAAAGAAATGTTGCAGTTTTTATTTTAAAAGTGAATCAGATAATCCGAAGCATCGTCTAATCAATAGCAGCTGTACCAGTCTACGTTCTTCTCCCAGGTGAGCAATTGTATTTTTATTTTTTTATTTATTTGTTACAATCCACAGAGTCCTGACCCCATTTCCAGCCAAACAAATATTATTTTTATAATATTTTTTGTTTTTATTTTTAATTAATAAAACACTAATATAAATATTTGGTATCACTAAAATTAAGTACGTATATTTCGAGGCGATTTCAAAATCCCTCCTCAACCCTTAAACCCCTTCTAAACCTTCAACACTTTGCATTAACTGTTCCATTGCCTGTTTGGCCACCAGTCCCAAAACACCCTCATGTGATTGTTGATCTTCATGCTGTAATGTTTCCACACATTCCTTCAGCACCGCTATGGCCTCCTCCAGTTTCTCTTTCAATTTATCACCACCCAAAACACCGGCTATAAAACCACTTTTTGCCAACAATACAATCGGTACATGTAGCTCATAGAGAATTGTTGCTTTTGTTCTACTCAAACCCGGTTCAAATACATTTAATACCCTCAATACTTGACGACAAATTTCTTCTTTACGTTCCAGCAGAACATCGGGCAGCTCAACCATTTCATAACCCTGTACTCGGCCATACATTTCAATGAGATTTTGTTTAAGCGATATTTGTATATTATGCAGGGGATGTAGAACGACACGATATTTCTTTAATAGTTTTTCTGTTTCTTGGAGACGTTCTCCGGACATGGGCATAGCTTGAACATCGGCAACTTCGGCTTGTATTACGGTGAGAGCTTTTTGCACGGCATCATTTGAGGTTTTAAATTCACACAAGGTACATTTCCATTCGGTGCGGGTATCTATAAATAAAATAAAACATAAATGGGTCTATCAAAATATCTATTCATTAAAAATATAATTCTGTCTGGGTCCTTGAACATTTTTCTTTAAAGGGTCTGTCTGGATCCTTCAGCTCGCCTATAAAGACTCGCTTCAGCTGGCCTATAAAGACTCGCTTCAGCTCGCCTATAAAGACTCGCTACAGCTCGCCTATAAAGACTCGCTTCAGCTGGCCTATAAATACTCGCTTCAGCTCGCCTATAAAGACTCGCTTCAGCTCGCCTATAAAGACTCGCTTCAGCTCGCCTATAAAGACTCGCTTCAGCTCGCCTATAAAGACTCGCTTCAGCTCGCCCATAAAGACTCGCTTCAGCTCGCCTATAAAGACTCGCTTCAGCTCGCCTATAAAGACTCGCTTCAGCTCGCCTATAAAGACTCGCTTCAGCTCGCCTATAAAGACTCGCTTCAGCTCGCCTATAAAGACTCGCTTCAGCTCGCCTATAAAGACTCGCTTCAGCTCGCCTATAAAGACTCGCTTCAGCTCGCCTATAAAGACTCGCTTCAGCTCGCCTATAAAGACTCGCTTCAGCTCGCCTATAAAGACTCGCTTCAGCTCGCCTATAGAGACTCGCTTCAGCTCGCCTATAGAGACTCGCTTCAGCTCGCCTATAGAGACTCGCTTCAGCTCGCCTATAGAGACTCGCTTCAGCTCGCCTATAGAGACTCGCTTCAGCTCGCCTATAGAGACTCGCTTCAGCTCGCCTATAGAGACTCGCTTCAGCTCGCCTATAGAGACTCGCTTCAGCTCGCCTATAGAGACTCGCTTCAGCTCGCCTATAGAGACTCGCTTCAGCTCGCCTATAGAGACTCGCTTCAGCTCGCCTATAGAGACTCGCTTCAGCTCGCCTATAGAGACTCGCTTCAGCTCGCCTATAGAGACTCGCTTCAGCTCGCCTATAGAGACTCGCTTCAGCTCGCCTATAGAGACTCGCTTCAGCTCGCCTATAGAGACTCGCTTCAGCTCGCCTATAGAGACTCGCTTCAGCTCGCCTATAGAGACTCGCTTCAGCTCGCCTATAGAGACTCGCTTCAGCTCGCCTATAGAGACTCGCTTCAGCTCGCCTATAGAGACTCGCTTCAGCTCGCCTATAGAGACTCGCTTCAGCTCGCCTATAGAGACTCGCTTCAGCTCGCCTATAGAGACTCGCTTCAGCTCGCCTATAGAGACTCGCTTCAGCTCGCCTATAGAGACTCGCTTCAGCTCGCCTATAGAGACTCGCTTCAGCTCGCCTATAGAGACTCGCTTCAGCTCGCCTATAGAGACTCGCTTCAGCTCGCCTATAGAGACTCGCTTCAGCTCGCCTATAGAGACTCGCTTCAGCTCGCCTATAGAGACTCGCTTCAGCTCGCCTATAGAGACTCGCTTCAGCTCGCCTATAGAGACTCGCTTCAGCTCGCCTATAGAGACTCGCTTCAGCTCGCCTATAGAGACTCGCTTCAGCTCGCCTATAAAGACTCGCTTCAGCTCGCCTATAAAGACTCGCTTCAGCTCGCCTATAAAGACTCGCTTCAGCTCGCCTATATAAAGACTCGCTTCAGCTCGCCTATATAAAGACTCGCTTCAGCTCGCCTATAAAGACTCGCTTCAGCTCGCCTATAAAGACTCGCTTCAGCTCGCCTATAAAGACTCGCTTCAGCTCGCCTATAAAGACTCGCTTCAGCTCGCCTATAAAGACTCGCTTCAGCTCGCCTATAAAGACTCGCTTCAGCTCGCCTATAAAGACTCGCTTCAGCTCGCCTATAGAGACTCGCTTCAACTCGCTCTTTGAAAAATATTCTCAAAAATAATCTTGGCCTGTCTGGGTCATTAAAATTTGTTCTTTAAAAAATACACGCCTGTCCCACACCCTGAAAAAATCGTTAAAAATCTAGGCTTAAATGGGTCCTTGAAAAAGATATTTTAAAAAATCTTGGCCTGTCCAATTTCTTGAAAAAAATTCCTTAAAAAGACAATAATTATCTTGGTCCCCTAAAAATTCGTATAACTTAAATTTCTTATATCATCCGTCCACTTACCCAAAGGATCGCGACACAACAGCCAGCCATCTTCACATTTACTGCATTTGAAAGTACTGAAATTGGTACCCAGTTCCGTGGGATCTTTACAGCGTTTACAATCACATGTAAAGTATTTGCCAGCCTTCAAGTGTTCCTGCCTCTGGGCAGTACCATTCAATGTATAACTATATGAATGTTGCAATTGTTGTCCCGGTTCCAAATCCACCATGGCACGTAAACGTATTCTATAAACGATTTTTTTTTTCTTTAAGTACTTATTTTTTAAATTCCATTTTTCCCCCCAACTTACCTATAATCTTCACTCGGATAAATACTGCGCATTGTATTCGGCACACAATTGTGTGATAGTATTCCCGTTATTGGATATAACGCTCGAAATGTGTGACCCTGTAATGTACGACCCTCAAATGCATTCACCTCCAGTATTCCCACGACTTGCATTATTAGATCTTCCGAAAAGCGTTCAGCCAATTTACACGGGCCCCGTAGATATTGGGCAATATTCACCAAATCGGCATGCCATATTTCGGTATTGGCACGTCGCTCCTTGTCATGATATTCCATAGGAGCTACCTCCTTTTCCCAGCGTTCGGGATATGCCTCCTTGGCCAAAAGGACTCTGAAAGTGAGAAAAAAATATTTTTTTCAATATATATTAGGAATTTTTATAGACGAGCTAAAGGGAGTCTTTACAGTAATCATGGATGTTTTAAGAAAATTTTTTTAATGTTAATCTTAACAATTCTCTTGGATTTTTTTAAACATTAAATAAAAATTAAAAAAAAAATAATTAAAACCACTGTGCCACAATTTTTAGGAAACCACAAAAACAACGATTTTAAAATCTATTCTTATTAGATTTTAGTAGAAACCCTTGATTTCTAATATTTCTGCCTTGTGCCAAAAATTATTCGCTTGCACGAACATGATACATACGTACGCACATATGCTTTTTAAAAACATTTAACTAAAATGTTTTGTTTTACGTACATACATACGTATGTATGAGGTAATATTAAACGAAATATTTGGTAGACAGCAACAAGAACAAAAAATCAATTATCACCAACAATTGTATGCAGATTTGTTGGTTTGGTGTATCCTAGGCACTTAATGGGGTCTTCTACGAAAAACAGATGACAACAGACAACCAAACCTATTAAACACAATTGTCTGGTATGGCATTTTAAAAAAAAAGGAAAAAAATCAAAAAAAAAAAAAACAAACAAAAACTAAAGCAATAATAATTTTCTTGTGCGTCGATTGGAATGTCCACCTGCTGCTGGCCTGCAGTCGTCCATCGGAATATTGTTAACACCTTATTAATTGCATGTTGTTATATGTGATTTTTATAAAACATTATTAGGTGCAGGGGTGACGTTCTGAGTTAAAAAAAATATATTTTTTTCCAAATAAGTCATGGAACGAGGACTGTAGAATGCTACATTCTTTTTAAATTGGAAATAAACAAAATATGAAAAAAATAATTTGGGTTGCGTTCAGGGTTCAGTTAATATATATAAAATAAATTAATTGGAAAATTTACCATGAAGTTTAATTAGTCATTAAATTAATATAATTTAATTGGAAATTTCACCCCAAAAAACTTTGATTTCTTTGTTCATTTTTGCCGAAATAATGTTTCTATCACACCTCTGCATATTCATTAATAAATACATACGAACATACATACTCAAATTTATTGAAATGTATGTCATTTTTTATGGAATTTGTTTCGTATTTTATAGCCGTGATGGCGTCAACTGTCAACGAAAATGTATATTTTTTAATAGATTTTCACCCGAAATATATATTTTTGCAGATTTCGAAAACAAAAAACAATTTAATAAGTCATTAAATTGATATAATTTAATTGGAAATTTCACCCCGAAAAACATCTTTGATGATTTCTTTGTTCATTTTTGTCGAAATAATGTTTATATCGCACCTCTGCATATTTATTTATAAATACATACGTACATACATATGTTTTTTTCCAAAAAACAATAAAAATATCACGATATTCAAATTTATTGAAATGTATGTCATTTTTTATGGATTTGATTAGGATGAAATTTGGCAAATGTCACTTATTTGGTCCAAGGACGAACCCTATTGAAATTGGAGAAAATCAGTTCAGATTTAGATATATCTCCCAATATTGGTCCGATTGAGACAAAATTTTGCACAGAGTACTGAATTAGGTCAGGATTAATATATGTTATGTTTTGTTGAAATCGGTTCAGATTTAGATATTTCAGATGTCGAAACATTGCACAACATAATATTTTTACCATAATTAGATTATATCCGAAGACGGAGCCCATCAGTCTACTCCTTCTGGCACCACCACCCTTCAAAGGATAAACTTTTTTGAAAATTTCTTGATCCAAAATCGAGCGAAAGGAATGTTCGATTTGATCCAAAATTTGCAAATTGTAATACTTTTGCTAAATCTAGATAAAGTCTAAAGATGGAAACCATCGGTCCACTCCTTCTGGTACCTCCCCTACACTTTGCAATTGTAATACTTTTCACAAACCTAGGGCATGTCCGAAGGTATGAGCCGTTGGCCCACTCCTTGTGGTACCTCCCCCAAAAGTGTCAAAATTTTGTTATTTCCAAGTGAATGCAATGTCCGATATGATCCGAACTTTAAAAATTATAATTCTTTTTCAAATCTTCATGATAAACAAATTGCGGTGCACAAATGGGGCAAAATTGAACGTTTGTTAACACAATATCAAGCGAATGGAATGCCCGATTTCATCCCGGCATTGCACCATTTGTTTTGAAGTGCTTCTTCCAAAACAAATGTCGTTGGATTTGGCTCGTTTTTGTGATAATTCAATATCCAATGGTTGGAATGTCAGATTTCAGATTCAAACATAGCAATTGTAATACTTTCCACCAACTTCTGTGGCGCTGGTGGTGTATGGGAAGCCAATGTTTTCCCCTTAGCAACTGATCATCATGGCGCCCAACGTGAGGCCCGAATCCGCATACAGAGTTTGATATATTTTCATTTAAACACGGCTAAGTCGTTCGGTACAAAAATTGAAATGGTAATCTTCGGTTCGAGTCACACGTTGGGCGCCATCCTGATAACTGGAACTCTAAAAAGCACACCACAAGCAGCCTCGATTGCTCTTCCACTACATTATATATTCATCATGGCGCCCAACGTGAGGCCCGAACCCGCATACAGGGTTCGATCTTTATACACGGCTAAGTCGTTCGGAACAAAAATTGAAATGGTAATCTTATGTTCGTGTGGTTCGAGTCTCACGTTGGGCGCCATATTGTCATGTTACCATCAAATGGGACGATGGCTTTACTGACTACTGTAAACACTGTTAGGATGAAGAGTATCTTCTATGACGCTGTCCAGTTTTGTCCTGTATGCCGTTTCGAGATCCATCATGGCGCCCAACATGAGGCCCGAACCCACAGGACATTGAGTCACCGGTTACTAGATTTGTAGATTGCGATACTCGTCTAGCTAATTCGTCTATTTTTTGCGCTGATTAACAATATCCGATAATTACTGGAAATAAGCTGACTAGTTCGAATAAAAAATCAACATATAAATGGTTTCCCTAAAAAACCGCAAAAAATCCACAAAAAAAATATATATATTTATGAAGAGTACGCGAAAAAAATTAAATACTATATATCGAAACTACCTTAACGTTGTTATACAATCCAATTGCGGACACCATCCTTTCGAACTACACACACCATTATAGAATTTCACTTTTCCATTTATAAATATCCCACACTCGAATTTTTTATGATATTTGATATTTTCTTTGGATTCTTGACACTCGCCGCACAACGGCCAACCACAATCGGGACAACGACAATCACTCGCATTTGTAGTTTTTAATAGAATCTCATTGTCTCTACTAGTATTGTTGTTATTTTCACTATTTGTAGCTGAGGTATTTTGTAGGGGACGAAAACATTCCAAACACAAAACTGGACCATTACATTTGGGTCCCAGTGCAAATGGCAGCTCTTCAATGAGAATATCTTTGGATTTACTTTCCAGTGGACCGTTCACTAAATACCGTCCCAATATTGAATTGTGCTTTACATCGGTACGATTGATTGTGACCGGCTGATGCTGCTGCTGATGTTCTTGTCCGGTGAGTGTCATCTCGAAAACTAAAGCTACCTACCACCCATCATCATTGCAGGTCAACATATATTATTTAGTCCGTGCAACGGTAAGTAATGTTCGCCTTGTCATGTGCTTTTGTGGGCAAAATAAATGTGAAAAAGATGCCGAAAAACAAAACAAAATATTGGGCATTTTTGAAAATTTCCCAGTCTTTTATTTTCATTTTTTGTATTTTGCGTATTGTGTTTGTATGGGTGTGTTTTTTCTCTGTAGCTTTTTGATGCATCAAAAGATATTTCTTTCACAAAGATCTCATGTTTTCGCAAAAATTTGATTTTCTTTTTGAAAATGTTCGCCGGCCTCCCCCTCTCCTCCTATGTCTGTCTGCTTTTCCGTGTGTGTTTTGTGTCCATTACCCATTTGATTTAATAGCATCGCCACACATCATCATAGTCTCCATCACTTGATTATAACAAATTACCAATCAAATTGATAAATTTATGATCGATTCGCGTGAATTAGTTTCGTATCCGGTAAGAAAATTGAAAATTATTTGATTTTTTATTGTAAATCAATTTGTAGTGGAGTCGATAACTTTAATATCCTAATTTAATATCCCTCGGATCATGGTAACAATTCATAAAAAATTAGGTTTTTTATTTTATATCGAAGAAGGCGCTGGACTTCAGGCGTAGCTTGTTGTCAATTTACAAGGGGATATCAGAGTCAAACTTAATTTTGGACGTCGTTCTTTTTCGGTGTGCCCAATTTGCATTGGAAATTAAAGAAAAACTATAAAGAAACTATCAATAGGGTTCATCCATGGGCCACATGAATGCCAAATTTCGTCTTTTTCGGACAAGAATTGCGTCCAATATCAGGATCATGGGTTCGGGCCCAATGTTGGGCGCCACGATGGATGTATACAGAGCTGTTCATTTATGTTGATATTGTTATTGTTCAACATGGTACTCGCAATATCTGGGTCGTAGGTTCGGGCCCCATGTTGGGCGCCATGATGGTACATGACAGCCACAGCCGTTGGTACATGACAATTTGGCGACCAACATGCGCCCCAAACCCACGACCCAGATATTGCTAGTAACATGTTGAAAAATAATAATATCAACATAATTGAAAAATGTTGTATACATCCATCGTGGCGCCCAACATGGGGTCCGAACCCACGATCCAGATATTGGGTTGAACCGATTTTCACCAATTCAAATAGGGCTCACCCTTGGGCCAAATAAATGTACTATGTCAAATTTTATATAATTCGTACAATAATTGCGTCCTATATATTGTTTTCAAAAATTACCTGGATGTGTAAATATATGCGCGGACTGACGGACACGTATCACAATGTACATTGTTGAATTATGTTATTATTGTTTTTGCACAACATGGTATCTGGGTCGTGGGTTCGGACCCAATGTTGGGCGCCACGAAGGATGTATACAAAATTGTTCAATTATGTTATTATTATTATTCTTATTGTAGAAAATACTCCCAATCTGAGGGTTTTGGGTTCGGGCCCCATGTTGTGCGCCATCGTGGCTCTATAATGTAGTGGTACCTAGATCAGGTGCTAAATGCATGATAGTTCCATCCCATACACAATAACGCCACAGCCGATGGTACATGACAATTTGGCGCCCAACGTGGGCCCCAAATCCGCGACCCTGGAATTACAAGTCTCATAGTGTACCGACAGAGTTGGCCGTATTTGAAACAAGTAAACAACTCAGTCTATGTTACCGATAGACATATACCTCCAGGGTATGGGTTGCGTAGGTCTACCGAATTCCAGGTTTTATATTTCGAAATCGACTCAAAATTGTGTCAACCGGACTTGATCCAAAGAAACATGGGGTCTAAAACCAATATTTTGATGAGGCACATTTTTGATGTATCATTAGCCACACGGCTTAGGGTATAGAGGATCGTAATCTACATATACGAGGATCGTAATCTACATATCTTGCAATCGTTGACTCCATCAGACCACCCATTTATCATAACGATCTTAGGTGCAATGTGTCAAGATCCATCTGGTGAAAGTTGAAATATGAGTAATGACAATTTTCCTCCCGGATTTGGGACGGTAACATCAGGGCATTTATCATCAAATGGGAAGATGATGTTACGGACAAGTGCAGACTCCGTGAGGACGAGAAGGAGACGATCGAGCATCTCCAATGTCTCCAAACCGAACCCAAACTTAATCACTTATATTAAAACCTACAAGAAAAAGACCAACGTCGGCATACTATTTGTTATCCCACACCACTTTGGGTATGACCAAGAGGTGTTCCTAGGATTTATATTTTAACCCATAGTAATATGTACAGGATGAGATGAAAAACTGCAACCAACTTCAGGCTGCTGTCATTTCTAAGCCACTCGTCCCGCAGCTGTTAAAATTATTCCAGTGACATTTCATTATATTGTTTACAACCGTACAAATCATTTTGGTGAGCATTTTCCAGAAAAAAAGTTATTCGCGATTGAATTCAAGCGTGATAGTGAGATTTCTTTATATTTGGATGGAAAACCAGAAGTGGCTTTCGTTAAGAGCACTCCAGCATTTAAATGTGAATAAATCTTTTGTGTCTCGTACCATCGCTCGTTGCCGTTATACTGATAGCGTAGCCCGACGTCAAGAACGGAAGAAAACATGGCAACATCAGCAGAAATGGTTCGAAAAGTAAAGAAGCGACTTGATCGAAACCCGCGTCGCAACATTTTGGCCGCAGGCCTTGGACATTCCAACAGGAATCAGCACCATCGTCCTCAGCGTTGGAGTATTTTGGAAAGCAAGGTTGTCGGTCACCTCATGCAAGCGCTTCGCCGGGAATGGACCAAAATACCGCAGATCAACATTCGGACAGCGTGTGACAGTTTCGTTGGCCGTTTGAAGACCATAATTCGTGCCAAACCTGACCAATTCGAACAAATCTAACATTTTTCTAAAATTTGATGCTATTTGGAGAACTTCATTACAAAAGACATACTGATCAATTAAAATCCACTAAAGTCTCATTTCGGAATGTTCATTTTGCACCAGAACCATCGGATCCGAAAATCACAATCAACGAATACATGATTTGAGTCAATACCATCATGAATTACTGCAACGAAATCAACAGAATCATGTTGCTGAAAATACAACCAACTCTACTTCAAATCAACCGGATAGTCCGCCAATGGTAACACCTCATCATCGATATCCAGCTCAAACACCGGTCCTCCAATGATCTACCAGAGTTCGCAAAATTCTTTAGTAATTTTAATTACATTAATTTATTCAAAACTATATTTTCTATATATAAATATTTCATATAAACGTGGGAAACTGTTATGTCCCTACATTAAATATGTTAATATGACAGTTGTAAATGTCATCACTCTACTTATTTTGTAATCCTAGTAGTTAAGCATTCTTGAAATAAACCTCATTGAATATAGTATTAAAAGTGCGTGTTCTAATTCAAAATCAAACAGACATAAAAGCTTTTAAAGTATCATCTCTGATAATACATTGCTCATACGTTTAGGTGATCATTATGTTTTTTGTTTTCAAAAATATTAGACACCCTGTCATGTTCAATCTCTTCCTTACTCTCTTAATCGTTCTCTTGATTTTCTTTCCAAACAGAAAATCTCCCATGAACACAAAAATGTATATATGAATGTATGTTTCGTTCACGAAGAGCAACAAAATTAACAAATTATTCATGTGTTCATTCAGAATTTTCTCAAACAAAATTTTGAAAATATATTCACACCGTTTAATCATCTAGAACGGCATGTTCAATATTACTTATGAAAAATTAAGAAATGCAATTTTTTTTAAAAACCCCGATTTTTTTAGTTTTAGTCGAAAGTTTTAAACAATTTTCATTACTAACCTCAAAGGTGTTATGCAATCCAATTGGGCACAGATACCATCTTCTCCAACATTACCAGCAAATCGGACATTAGCCTCGGCAAAAATCTTACATTCACCCTCATGGACCGGTGAATCGAGGCAGGCACTGCACAGCGGCCAATCACAGGTGTCACAACGATCCAATGAATCGCCATCATCACCAAAAGCCAAGGGTTGATAGCAACCCAAACAGACGATGCCGCCCGATTTTGGACCCATTGCGAAGGGTAGTTCGTCCACAACAACTTCACCCTTACTAACCGCATCGGTGGTTACCAGACTACGACCATAACGTGGATCAATTTCAACGCGGGACTTGAGCATTTTTCCCATTTCTGATGTCGACGCCGCCGCCATCCTTGGGTTTACATTAAGGTTCGATGTGGATGGATACCGCCGTAGTGGATGATCTTCGGCTGGATTTCGTCGGGATAATTCTTGTAATTCAATAATTTTTGTAAATTTTCTTTAGAACTTGTTTTCCAGAAAATTTTACTTATTCGCCTCAAATTGCGACCCGAGGGAATTGATTCGTTCCGTTAGAAGTAATGCACCGAACTGCACCTTTTTTAATGAAAATCTTTTTGTTTTCCCTTTGATTTTTATTTTCTCAAATCGAATCAATTTAATTTGTGTTGTTTTTTTTATTTCTTAATTTGTTGGTTGCCTGTACGTCTGTTGCAATTGACTGAATTGAATTGATTTTTTATTATGGACCGTTCGATGTGACTCTTTGAGCGTTTTATATATATCGTCGTCGCCGCCGCTCGCACTATGTCTCTCTTTCGGTTTTCCCCTTTTTTGTATTGGGTTCAATTTTTTGTTTGTTTTTATTTTTAATCTATTTTTAAGAATTGTTTCGTTTTTATTCTTAAATATTCTCTGTTTTTGTTTGTCTGTTTGTTGATCCTATACTAATTTGTTGTCTAGTCGCTTTTCAGTGTGTATATGTCTGTTTTTGTGTGTACATTTTTTGTTTTCCCTTTCGAAAATTACCTCACGTGCATCTGCATATGGACTAATTGAAAAGAAACATCTAGTCGATTTTTTGATGAAAAAAATATGCGTGTTTTTCTTACAGGTGGTCCTGCTTTTATGTGGAAAAGTGGATCGGAACAGAGAATCAGTTTTTGTTCTATGGAAAATTGAAATTGAATTCTGACAGGTTCTGGAACAGGATATTTATAATATTTTACATTTTTAAATTTAATTTTCTTAAAAATCAGGAATTGTGCCCTGGGTATTCTAAAATATATTTAATCCAAATACATTTTCCATATACTGTTCGTAAAATGAAGACCCTGTAACGGCATATACATTAGAACTTGTTAGCAGATTAGCCTACTTCATGAGGATTTATTTGGCATGTAAATGTAATGACATAATAATGTAAACGTACTTTAGGTCAGGAAATTGTTTTATTAAAACCCATTGGATGTTAACCAACATGCATGGAAATGTAAACAAATAAACGTCAGCTGTTTTTTGTTTCGTGCTGCCACAATAACAGATGTTTGACTGTATCTAGAAATTACTCGACGGTAATTGTAAATTCTATATATGTATGATGTATGTATGTCTCACATACATCTCATATTTAAAACAATATTACTTTGTGCAATATGTATTTTTTGTTTTTAAATGCTACGCAAAAATGAATTTAATTTCAATACCATATACATATATGCTACAGAGTATAGGGTTATTGTGCCGTAACGACATTTTTAAAATCGAACAATCCACATAAACTTTATTTTTCAATAAATAAAACAACATTTACATTAGAACTTTTTACCGGGTTAACCTACTTTATGAGGATTTATACAATGGAATTGACATTTTAAACCCACTGGGTTAACGAAATCTGACAGTTTTAAAAATTTTAAAATACTTATCTTCGAATTTGTCCGTTTGTGTCCAAATTATTATGTTGACATATGAAAAGACTATATTCACTTTGCTAGGGTAAAAGTGTGCATCATCGAAATATTGGTTTTAGACCTCATGTTTCTTTGGACCAAACCCGTTTAAAACAATTTCCAATCGACTTAAAAATGTCCGTCCACCTAATACGTATAAGGTTTGAAGATATGACTTATCGGACCACTCTTAAAAAAATACATACAGGGTGAGATGAAAAAACTGCAACCAACTTCAGCTATCATTTCGAAACCACTCGTCCGACAGCTGGTAAAATTATTCCAGTGACAGTTCATTATATTGTTTACAAGCGTACAAAAGCATTTTGGTTAGAATTTTCCAGAAAAAAAGTTATTCGTGATGGAATTCAAGCGTCATAGTGTGACTTCTTTATATTTGGCTGGAAAGCCACAAGTGGCTATCGTTGCAGCACACCAGCATTTAAATGTGAATCGATCTTTTGTGTCTCGTATCATCGCTCGTTAACGTGATACTGGTAGCGTAGCTCGACGTCAAGGAAGTGAACGGAAGAAAACATGGCAACATCAGCAGAAATGGTTCGAAAAGTAAAGAAACGACTTGATCGAAACCCGCGTCGAAAAATGGCTCGTGAACTGAACATATCGCAATATTCCATTCGGCAAATATTGAAAAATTAGTTCGGGGTAAAGCCATTGAAATTCCAAAAAGTGCAATAAGCTACACCGCAACAAAAAAAATATACTCAAAAGAGCTAAAAAGTTACAACAGGACTCAGCACCATCGCAATCAGCACGCGCCGCCCAGGAATGGTTACAAAATACCAATCCGTTGGACTATTGTGTCTGGAGTATTTTGGAAAGCAAGGTTGACACTATAAAAAGGTGACCATGCTCCGACCGAATATAAAGATGAGCATATTTTATCAGCGCTTAGAAACAGCATATGACCGCTGCCATAGCCATGACATTAAAATTCTGCCAGGAGATTTTAATGCAAAAATCAGAAAGGGAAAATATTTTTGGCCCCACCGTCGTAAAATTCAGTCTCTATGAAGAAACATCCGACAACGGCATGAGGTTGATTGACTTAGCGGCAGCAAAAAACATGGTAGATAGCAGCACTAGATTCAAGCATCTCGATATACACAAGGCCACTAGGATTTCTCCTGCTCAAATAACGAGAAATCAAAGTGAGCATGTGATAGACGGGCGGCATTCATCCAGTGTTTTAGACGTTCGATCGATCCGAGGAGCGAATATCGATTCAGGCTATTACCTTGTGGCGCCCAAGGTTGCACCCGTCTTAATGTAGCAGCAAAGGTGCGAACTAACACAACACCGAAACTCCCGATATAATAATATAATACTGCAGCAAAAGCAACACTTAGGTACCAAGGACCACCATCAAGAAATCCGTGGTACGATCAGGAGTGTCGTAATGCTAATGATATGAAAAGTAACATAGAGCTGCAGCGACTACGTTGGTTAGGTCATGTTTTGAGAATGTATGATGCATGCTTCAGCACAAAAGGCATATAAAAGTGCATAACGATGGCTCAAGCAGAAGGGAAAGGCCACAAATTAGATGAAAGATCAAGTAAAAGAGCTGCGCGCAAGACCGACGCGCCGTGAAACCTTTTTAGCTCGGCTTTTGGAACAAAAGTTCTGTCACAAACCAGCAAAGTAAGTAAGCTCCATCGGTTCGCTAAATACAAATGGTACATATTTAGTACTTTTTAGCACTTTTCGTGTCGTTCTAGTATGAATTTTTCAAGAGTGACCCTTACCCCAAATTTAATTCAACATTCTAGTTTCAGCCGTTTTGTCTGGGCATTGATGAATCGTTAAGTCAATCATTTTACTCTTTTATGAGTATAGATACTGATTTTCCAGTAACATCAGCTGATATTTAATCAGCTGTTTATGATTTAAGAACGAAGAAAACAATTTTTTCACTTAACAAAGATTTATCAACTCATAAACTTCTGATTGACATTTATGGCGGCAACCCCGATAAAAAAAGGACAGTCCAAACTACTCCAATCAGCCAATCAGATTTTTGGGACATCCGGTTAAATTCTTTAAGGGAAATATTATTATATTAAAAAAATCCAAATTCTTGCTGTTTCTGGAACACAGCTATTAATTGACTTCATAAACAAAGTTTAATAAGTCCCAGTTTAGATTAGACGAGTTCACTTGCGGCAAAAAAATTTGACGTACCGACAATTTTGTGGCAATTCGTTTTGTGTATTTTGTTTGTAGTGTCAGTACCAGAACATTTTCGAACATAAAAAGCATGCACAAAATATAAAAAAAATTGTTTTGAAACCTAATTGCCTTGATAGAAAACAAAGGCTCTGAAACAAACGCCAAAACATCACAACGGTTTTATTTAGTTCAGCGTATAGCGTCTATTTCTCATCTCTATTTTCCTCACACACACACTATCGATTGTACATTCTATCGATAATTTCGATTATTTGTCGCCTGCAAACGATTTATAGATCCCTAATTGCTGCTGCTACCATAGAATTTTTGCAAAGTTACATTATTTTGTGGTGTTTCGTGGTCGTACTTGTTCCTCGCTCGCAAATCAAATTCTAATCAAAAGTAAGTAAAAGGCAAAAAAGAAAAAAAAAATGATGGACAACTTAGAGAAATTGTTAATAAAAAATAACAACAAATAAATAAAACAATTACAAATCCAAAGTGACATTAATTGATAGAAAAAATGGAAGAAAAACAATTCAAAAAATGAAAATTAAACCAAAATTATAAAAGAAGTGATTTCATAACCTCTAAAAAATTATTGCAATTGACAAGAAAGCAAAAAGTAAGAAGAGAAGGAAAAAATGTGACGACGTCGTCGGATGTATGTATATAACCATGATGGTGGTAGTGGTGGTGTCAAACCAGCGTGTGTGTGTGTGTATATGTGGGGAAAAGAAAATTCGTAAATGGAAAACTGGGCAATAATAATAATGAAGAGCAAGATGATGATGAAGCTTGTGGGGAGGGAAGGTATTTCTTTTTTGTCCTTCATGTATTGATGGCAAAAATGAGCTTTTCTTTTTTTCTTCTTTTAGTTTTTGCATAGTGGCTGGCTAGCCAGGAACAAATTGGTGGTGCTGCCTGCTGCTACTGTTTATGGGCCAACCGGTCTATTTGTTTAAGCCATACAAAAAAATTTTGGGTTTTATCTCTTAATGGTCATGTCAGATAACGATGAAACGGCCAGCCAACCAACACCAGCCCCCCTCTATATATCTCTTTATCTATTAAGTTGACGGAACACTGTTCAACGCATGTTAGCCGGTCAATCACATTGTTCAACCAGCTCGTTTGCTTGTTTTTTGCAGTTAACAGCAGCAGCAGCGTGTGAGTTGAACACACCACCATAACCGGCGAGCTGCGCTGCCATAGCAATTGAAAATATATCGTAGTCGGTCTCTCCGACGAGTAGTGTTTGCGCCAATTACGTAACAACACTTTTTCACTTTTCTTTACAAGAAACAAAATTGAAAAGGAAAATTTCATTTCCGATTTTACTTTTTTTAAATGATGAATTCGAAAGTTAATTGTATTTCAGTTTGATCAGATAATTGAAATTTATGTTAGAGGAATTAAGTGTTAACTTTCCAGAACATTCCCTAACATGCACCCCTTCCCTACTCCTCTCCACAATAGGCGGCTGCACAGCCAAATCATGTGAATTTTCAAATAATAATTTCACACCTTGGGCATAGCTTTTTTTAAAAAAATATTTTTTGTTTTTCTCTCTTCTCTTCGTTTTTGGCTGGCTATCTTTAGTGTTGTTTAAATAGTAGATTTAAATTTTGTTTGTTTTTCTTTTTATCATGCTTTTATCAGTTGTACTAGTAGTCCGTCCCAATTATTAATATTAACATACTTCAATTGTTAGTGGCATCGTTGTTGTTGGGTATATGGTTGGAAATTTGTGTCATCCCATCTTCAGCCATTCGTGTTGATTGGTTTACATTGCTGCCCTAGATGGATGATAATAGTCAACCGGTAAATTTTAACAAAGTTAGTTCATTAGTTACAAGCTTTTCGGTTCCAGTTGTCGTCAATATTTGTTGTTTTTCATTAATAAAAAAAACATTTAGGCATAGATACCCCTTTTTTGTTGCTGTTGTATATATCCATCTATGAATGACAAACATTTGGTATTATGTAATTCCATTTTTTTATCTTTGAGATATACCTACCTACAGCAATCATGACTAAGAACAACATCATAACAAATGGAGAATATTCTTTTTCATAAATGCATATTTATAAAGGAACTAAATTGTTACATAATTTTTGAAATTGTTTACAATTACTTAATAGTTTTTTTTAAATAATTAGAAAATAATAATGATTTTTTTCCTGAAATATGTTTTAAAAATTGTCCATGACATGTTGGGCGAACATGTTTCCGGTATAATGTGACTATTGAATGACATTTGTCCATTTTCAAGGTTGCAATATTGAAATGTTTTTTGGGGTGGTATTTTATTTTTCAACATATTTATGGTGATTTTGTCATTTTGCTATTCATGACTTTCGACATGACCCAACTTGTGGTGTCATGAGGGGGCAGAATACCTACCTCTCAATTTTGGAATGTGTTCTCAGTTTTCAATTAGTTTTAATAGATGTGAGATTTTAATATTATGATATATGGACATCCAAAATTCCATAATGGTTTTGAGAAGCCAACTTAGATGGTTATCATTGTGAAGTTGAAGTTAGGCTAATGGATGCATGAAGTAATACATCCACTACACTCAGACACCTTTGATCAATTGTGGACTTAAATCTCTCTAAGAAAATGCACTACATTTTTACACTGGTAGCTAATTTTGATCTGGAGTACAACAGAATATGTTTTAATTTAAAAGAAAATATTTTTTGAGTGGCCGAATTTTCCAGCTGTCTTTATGAAAATATTCAAAATCACAGGTCGAATGATATTTAATTTAAATTAATATTTTGTTCGTATTGGCCAATTTAATTCATGTCCATAGGTCATTACATCCCCATCAAAATTTAAAATCAAATTTTAAGATTTAAAATAAAAATTTGTCCACCTGTCCGTATGAGAAAGTCCTCGATCGAGGACAATCTATACTAAAATAAATTTCTTCGTTCCTTTAATAACCTTTATCTGTTTTAATTTAAAAAAAAATGGGTTAAATCATTATATACATGGCTACCCGTAATATAAGTTTCAACAATTTTGAGAAGTAAATCGTAATTCCGGCAGTGGGTCATTACATTCAGGATCAATGGACACGACAATTGGTCGTGGGGTCTCTGATTACAAGAATATAATTTTTAGGTTCTCAAAGAATAAAAGAAAATATTTAAATAAGATCTATATTTTGGCATTGCCTAAATGGAAAAATCCTCGACCTTTTTCCAATCAAAGTGGTGGTTGTAATTTGACAAGGGATAAAAGACCATTTCCATCTAACCTTGCAGAAAATTATCTAAATAAGCACATGTATTAATACAACTTTCAAAATAGGTAATCGCTTGATTTTTCGCATTTTTAAGGTCATTGCCTCAATTTCCAACCGATATTGCTGATATTTTTAGTATGAGGTTCTTAGAGGATAAATTACCTTCAAAATTAATATTTCGGCTTTCATTGATTTTAGGTACTTGGGAGTTTGAAGCGGATAGTAGAAAGCACAATATTATTTTCTGGATAACTGAATATTATTTAAACAGTCTCGGGTTCTGGTTAGCGGTTTATTCATACTTAGTTGCCGAGTCCTTTCCATGGTAAGACGCTATGCCATGGCCGACCTCAAATCCTTACAAAAATCAACATCTATGGAGCCGATGCCAAAGTAGTATAGTTTGCAATTTAATTGAAATCGGCCTTAATGGCTTCAAATTGCATTTATTTTATTTATTTTTGAATAAATAAAATCATTCGAAAATTCTCGCAGCTGGAGTCTAGTTGCTATCCATAACCGACCCATACAGTTTTAAAAAATCTTTTTGAAAACATTGCTGTTATAGATCCACTTTTTGACGAATATTCCATAACAGAAACTTGGAATACATTTTTGGTAAAGCTGATTAAGTTTGGGGAGTATTCCATTTCCCACACTCAACAACATTTGACTAGTAACAACTATTTTTTTAACTTTTTATATTACATTTTTCGACAGAACTGTTTACCTCTGCCTTATTGTGAAATTCGTTATACTTCTAATCAGCTGGTTGGGGAGTATTCCATTTTCCCACATTCATTACTTTTCTCTGCCATATTTACCCATAAAACTTCAACGGTAAAACTTCTTCCACGTTCGAAATGTACCTGAATATTTCCTCGTTGTAATTACATTTTATAATATATCTCCTATGACAAAATCGTCCTAGTAATTGTCCATGCTGACGTCATGGAATGGAAACGGCAGAACAAAAAAATCAATATCAACGAACCCACTGACAGGCTATTTTCATCGAAGTGCCAAATGTAGGGGGGGCTTGTTTTGGTGTTGTTGTTTTTCTACCAAATTTTCCTTTCACCATTGTTGTTGTACAATGCTGCTGCTGCTTGAAAACACAGCTGTTGTTTTGTTCGTCGTTGAATGGATGACACGCTCAGTACGGGGTGAAAATTTTTTTTTTCACACTAACCCCAAAGCAGAATAACAACACCAAAGAAGAAGGGGAAGAAAACTAAACGACTAAAAGAAAAATTGTTTAGTAGAGCAGTCACAAACCACCGTCATTTCAAATATAATTTACTTCTCCGACTGCATCGAACAGTTGTTAAGCAAAAGAGCTAGGGTGAGGGTGTTTTCGTTGCTGCAATATCATCAAGAAGGAAAGAAAGGCTGTGCTGTGAAAAAAAAAACAACAATCATAATATAAGAAAAGTGAAAGTATTGTAAAAATATATAGAAAAGTATGCCACACCTCTTTTATTTTAAACAATTACTATATTAGTTGAAATGTTTTTTTTTTTTATTTTGTGTAAATTGTGCTGTGTGTTGACCTTAAAGTTTCCTTCATCCTTATCCTTGAAACATTACAGTAATAATAATTGCTGTATGGTGGCTACTGTTGTGTAATATTTATTGAATTTCCAAAAAGAAAGACAATTATGGCCAATCTCGAGCACAAAAATAAAACGCCTGAAAAATCAACTAATGCAGGACCTTTGCGTGTTTTAGCCACATTCTATTTTCAACCAACATGGCTTTTACCAACAAATGAAAATAAATCAAAAAAATCCAAAAGGGACTTATTGATTTTTAGCGAAGATGATGACGATGAGGCAAGTGTTACTTCTTCTTCTTCTACCTTCCCTTTGTTTAGAATATGAAAATTTATTTTTTTATATTTCTAATTGGGTGTATGTTTTCTTTTTTTTCACTTCTGTGTAAAATTATTATTACATCATCCTCATCATCTGCTGCTAAACAACAAAAAAAGGTTTTCTTTAAACAAAAAAACCAAATATTTTCTGGCTGTTGTCTGGTTTTTGTTATTATATTTTTTCGATTTTCTTTATTCTGCTTGCCCACAATATGCAGTGAAGGATAGAATATGATTTTTTTTTCTTTGTCAATTCTTGTTGTTTTATTTTCTTCCCTCATGTAGAACATAATGACAATGGCGACGACAACAAGTTCAAATAATAAGACGTATTATAGATTATAATATGTATTTTGTTTTTGCAACATATCTGATTTGTGTGTTTTCCACTTTAAACCACCTTCTTCCCATTATTGCAATTTGTTGTTGTGTTTTTTCTCTTTCTCGCCAAAAATCCACACCATGAAATTTTTTACAATTGTTTTTTGTTAAAAATTCTTATTTGTTGTTGTTATCATCGTGTGTGCATTCATTAGGTGTGTCTGGTTACCCTAAAGTTTGTAACAATTGTTACAAATTGTTACTGGAAGTCGTCTGTTAACCCAAAAGTTCTGCAAAAGAGAGCGGTTGGAGAGAGAAATTTTGACAGTTCTTTCAGTGAGAGTTTGCAAATTCTTGCTGGAAAAATTTCTTCTTGCAATCTCTTGCAACTCTTCTTCTTCTCATACATCGACATTCAATCAGATGTTTTCTATTGTTTGTTTATTTATTTTTGTGCTTTCAATTTGAAAATAATTTTTTTTGGAATTAGCAAGACTAATTGTTTTTGTTTTTGTTAAACTGGTTGTGTTTTCTTTCTTTTAATTCTTTATAATGGCGGACAAATTGGTTTGTTTTGACAAATCAGCTGATTAGTTGCAAGCTTCTGCAGGGATGCCGTCTGTTTACTTTTCGCATTTTTCTTGCAAAAGAGAATAAAACTACCTTACTCTCTCAGAAAGAAGTTACTGGACAATTCCTGCAGGGAAAGTAACCAGACACACCTATTATGTTGTCATTTATTATTTTAAGGTTTTCTTGAATTCCACTTCCATTGTCTTTGTTGGATGTTTCCAAGTGCCTTTTCATAATTATGCATTTAAGAAAAAAAAAAAATGAATTGAGTTTGAAAATATAAAATTAAACAAACTATTTAATGTACGGCAATCTCAATTTCGTTGACATTATATGATACCCTCCACACATTGGGTATATTCTACATATGTTCCTTCGAGAGAATACAGGATGAGATAAAAAACTGCAACAAAGTCAAACGCCATAATTTTTACATTTAAATTTTCTTGAATGAGAGCAAGAAATGTCGGAAATAGCATCAAATTTTAGAAAAAGTTTAGATTTGTTCGAATTGGTCACCTTTAGCACGTATTATGGCCTTCAAACGGCCAATAAAACCGTCACACGCTGCCCGAATGTGGCTCTGCGGTATTTTGGCCCATTCCCGGCGAAGCGATTGCTTGAGGTGTTCGACTGTTTGCTATTTTTTAGTGCCAACCTTGCCTCCCAAAATACTCCAGACGCAATAGTGCAACGGATTGGTATACGGAGATGTACAATGTCTGCGGCCAAAATGTTTGCGTGCCCCAAGGCTTTATACACCCTCAAGAATATTTTCGCGATAATATATTTTCTCATCGAAGAAAACCAAATTTGGCAGTTCGCAACCTTCGGCCAAGCGAAGCAACCCTTTAGCTCCTTGAGTCGATCAAATCGCTTCTTTACTTTTCGAACCATTTCTGCTGATGTTGCTGTTTTCTTCCGTCCACTTCCTTGACGCCGGGCTACGCTACCAGTATTACGGTAACGAGCGACGGTACGAGACAATCGGACAAACTTTGGGTCCTTTGTACAAAATTTACATAGAATCGGGCGGAAATATATCGACGCCTCCGAACCATAGTATGCTAAGTCGACTTAGCATGTTTTAAAGTTCTTTACGTTTTTAGATACTACGGTCCTTAATTTAAATTCACTGAAATTTTGGTAATCATCGGCCAATCCAAACCAAAGTTATAAGCAAAAATGTACTTAGCATGGCACGTACGATTAATGAAACTTCCATACTTGGAAAGCTTCTACTGAAAAACTCACTTTTCAGACTTAGCATACTATGGTTCGGAAGCGTCAATATATGGGATATATGGTGCACCATTTACATTAAATCCAACGAAAATATATATGGGAGCTATATCTAAATCTGAACCGATTTTCTCGAAACTTAACACGGATCATTATGGACCTTATTCAGTGCGCTATGCCAAATTTCGTGTAAATCGAAAAATATATAGGGTCTTTGGTGCACCATTTACAGTACATCGGACGAAAATCTATATGGTAGCTATATTTAAATCGGAACATATGTTCACGAAATTTAACACACATCATTCCAGACATAATTCTGTACGCTATGCCAAAATTCGTGAAAATCGAATGATATATAGGGGCTTTGGTGCATCATTTGCAATCTTTTTGAAAAATCTATTTTTTTTTTTTTTTTTGAAAAATCTATTTTTTTTTTTTTTAAAAATCTGTTTTTTTTTTTTAAAATATTTTTTTTTTTTTTTTTTTTTTTTGAAAATTTCATTTTTTTTTCTATGAAATCTACTATGAAAATCTACTTTTTTTTTAATTTTTTTTTTTAACTGATCCCACTCTGACAGGCCTATGAAAATTATTCACAAGGCTTAAAAAGTCTCCGAATATCTTTCAAAGTGAAATCATATTAAAATTTCCCCATAATTGCCGAATATAAAAATTTTATCTAAATTTTATAGGGCATACAAAGTATTACTTTCAGCATGATTTCTTATGTAAATCTGTATAATTTCAACATAATATCTTGTAGATTAGAATTACACGCAACACAATGACGCATATATTTTGGCTAAAATGTAAAGAGTATATGTGTGTGTGTGTGTCGGTCTGTCTGTCTTTTGAGATAACAACAAATATGCGACACACTTTAAGACATGCGACACAGCAGACAAATCTATCGCAGACTCATTCAAATATAGAAAGTAGGAAATTTGATTTTTTTTGTTGTTGCTGATGTTGTTCTTCTTCTTCGTTGTTTTGACCAATTACAGCGAAGCACATTTCTGTTATTTAAATTTTTGTTGGCCAAATTTAGGAAAATAACAAACACACGCATACGCCGTAATAGGTCAATGATCGATCGAATCGTTTAGTCGGCCGTTCGGTCGTAAGTTAAATGACCGGTTTTTTTCGAGATTTGTTTTTGCTCTGATCTGGCAGAACAGCGGTCTGCCGTGGCACATCAACATAATAGAGAATTTAATAATAGTTTTTTTTTTCAAACCAATTCATTGATGAACACACCACACATTTTGAAAACAAAATGCCGATATGTAAAAAATAAATATTGGTGCTCAGATGAGTCATTTAATTTATGTGGTAAAATTTATATCGGTTAATAAAATTAAAAAAAAAAAACCTAACCACAAGGGACCAAAAGAAATATATATTAAATTCTTCGCCTATATATAAATACTTTGTGGAGCTATGTTTAAAAGTGGCATAATTCCATATAATTCAATATTAGTCCATGTTTAGATATAGCCCCCATATTACGTTTCCTTCTTTTTTGTATTTTGAAAATTTTTACAAAGAACTTTTTATTAGTAATTTTTTTTGTGTTCCTCTCATTTACCTCATTTATCAATTTTTTTTCTAATCGCCTTCTCCCCCCTTCTCTTCTCATTCCAGATGGCTCCTCCATCATTCTCCGATTTGGGTAAACAAGCTCGTGACATCTTCGGCAAAGGTTATCACTTCGGTTTGTGGAAATTGGACTGCAAAACCAAAACTCCATCTGGCATTGAATTCAGCACAGCCGGTCAATCTAATCAAGAATCTGGCAAGGTTTTCGGTTCATTGGAGACCAAATACAAGGTTAACGATTACGGTTTGACTTTGACCGAAAAATGGAACACAGACAACACCCTCTTCACCGAGGTGGCCGTGCAAGACAAATTGCTCGAGGGCTTGAAATTGGCCTTCGAAGGCACCTTTGCCCCACAAACTGGCAACAAGACTGGCAAATTCAAGGTTGCCTACGGCCATGAAAATGTCAAAATCGATTCCGATGTCAATGTGGATTTGAGCGGTCCCTTGATCAATGCCTCGGCCGTTTTGGGCTATGAAGGTTGGTTGGCCGGTTACCAAACCGCCTTCGATACCCAACACGCCAAGTTGACCACAAACAACTTTGCCTTGGGTTACACCACAAAGGACTTTGTCTTGCATACAGCTGTGTAAGTACCAGAAATAAATCTCCCGACAGTCGCATAAGAATTGCAATATTAATTTTCGTTTTCCCTCCTATTTTTCTTTAGCAATGATGGCCAAGAATTCAGCGGTTCCATCTTCCAAAAATGCTCCGACAAATTGGATGTTGGTGTACAATTGTCCTGGACCTCGGGCAGCAACAACACCAAATTCGGTTTGGGTGGCAAATACCAATTGGACAAGGATGCCGCTTTGCGCGCCAAGGTCAACAATGCCTGCCAAGTTGGTTTGGGCTACCAACAAAAGTTGCGTGACGGTATCACCCTCACCCTCTCCACCTTGATCGATGGCAAGAACTTCAATGCCGGCGGTCACAAGATCGGTGTTGCTTTGGAATTGGAAGCCTAAGCAGCCGTCAATTGTCCATAAGTTTTATTTTTTAATTGTACTAACACTACCAAATAAATATAACAACAACAAAAAATAAACTTTCACAAATCCAGCGAAGTATGTAAAAAAAACAACAACAACATCTCAGCAAAAAACAAGAGCAACAAATTACACTTATATATAAATAATGTTACAAAACAAACAAAATCTAAACCGAAAATTATTTAAATTATCATCATGATGAAGAGTGAAGTGAGTGAAGAACAACCACAACAAACAAAAGTTTCAGTTAAAATTGAAACAAAACACACAAGAAGATGAAGAAAACAACAAATAAATAAAAATGCTAAAAACCATTGTTAACCATTTGGTTTAAGCCAGTTGAAACTAAACAAAAAAACTACATTCGTAAACAAGGAGTAACATTGTTTTTTTAGTTTTTAGTAGTTACCACTATTAATTAAAAACCCCCTTTCAACCAACCAACCTCCCCCGTCTTTCCCTGAACAAAAACGCCAGCAATGTGGGTTTTTGTTCTATCCATTCCTGCCCCCAGGAAAATCTTCTACTACTTCTACTATGAATACTGCCCAGCCAGATAAATTATATAATCTATTTTATTACTTTAAATCACATTTAAGCTGTTTAGAGTTCACGAAGAACAGTTATTTCGAAAATTCAAATATATATACATTATAATTTTGACAGAGCAAATGTGTCTCTGTGGCATTTAAATCTCTTTCTCTGTGACGTTTTTTGTTGTTGTGGGGAAATTGTTTCGGTTTTTTTTTTCTTTCCTTTGTCGGTTAAGGAGATATATTGGGGTTAATGGATTTTTGTTTAGAGCTGAAGGGAAATTATTCTTTGGTAATAATTTAGGTTTGAGAATGGGCAGTAGCCGCCGATTACGTTGCAATCAACTCTTTATTCGTGTAAAAGAAATCAAGAGTAAAAAAAGCGGCAGGGACTTAATTTGGGGTTTTATTAAGAAAACGTTTTCAAGGACCATTAGTGGCTTGGATTATTTAAAGAATATTTTGTCAATAATATTTTTTCAAGTCCCATTAGAAGCGTGGATTTTTTTAAAATATTTTTTCAAGCTTCAATTAGAGGCGTTGATTTTTTAAAGAATATGTTTTCATGCCGCCCATTGGAGGTGTGGATATTTTACTTACTTATCTGGCTTATGACAGAACTTTCCTTCCATAAGCCGAACTTAGAAAAGATTTACAGGCTCGTCGGTCTTTTGCGCAGTTTTTCTAATTTGAAAGACCATTTTCGGCAATGTTGTCTTCGACTTGGTCTTTCCATCGTATTCGTGGCCTTCCCCCTTCTGTGTGAACCATCAGCAAGTTCGCTTTTATATGCCTTATGTGCTGGGGCATCTTCATCTATTGTCACAACGTGAACTAGCCAACGTAGTCGCTGCGTACAGATCAGCCCATAGATCTTTCGGAGAATTTTTCTCTCAAACACTCCAAGAGCTGCCTCATCTGCTTGCCTTCTCCGAATTTCAAAACTGATGTCATTCGTTTTATTTATGGCTGTTACCAAGGTATATAAAATCTTTAACTACCTCGAAGCTGTAGTTCTCAAGTTCCACAGTTGGTCGGAGTCTACTGGACGTCTTGCGCGTTGATACCATCAGCTTGGTCTTCTCGCCGTTTACTGCCAGACCCACTTTGGCAGACTCCTTCTCAATTTGTTCAAAGGTGGCTGTTATCGCTTTCAATGTTTGACCCATTATGTCGATGTCATTGGCGTAGGCGAGTAACATGTGTTGTTTGGTGTACAGAGTGCCATTTCTATTCACTTTTGCCTTTCGTATGACCTTTTCCAGCAGGATGTTAAAAAGGTCACACGACAAAATATCACCTTGTCTGAATCCTCGTTCGGTAATAAAGGGCTCCGTGAGGTCCTTTCCGACTTTAACTGCTGATCTTGTGCTTGTTAAAGTTATCCTGCATAGCCAAATTAATTTTGCAGGAATACCAAACGCAGACATGGCTTTATACACCTCGAATGCGGCTTTATAGCCGACGAATAGGTGGAATGTGTCGATGTGTTTTTTCCAGGATTTGGCGCAGAGTGAAAATCTGGTCAATGGTGGATTTGCCAGGTCTGAAGCCGCATTGGTATAGTCCAATGATGTCATTGACCATTGGCTTCAATCTTTCACACAGCGCACTGGATGCGATGGGATGAAGGCTAATTCCTCTATAATTGAACGGGGCACAGGATGAGGTTCCAATCATTGGGCATGCATTCCTCTAACCAAATTGTACTAATCAGCTGGTGCATTTCTGAAAATAAGTTTTTCCTCACTCCCTTTCTCCCGATAGTTCTCCATCGCATTACGTGCTGCGTTTTTCATATCAGTAGTATTACGACACTCCTGATCGTACCACGGATATCTTGATGGTGGTGTTTGTTGCTTTTCGACGTCAAATTTCCTTGTTTCATTAGATCGCACCTTTGATGCTACATTAAGACGGGTGCGTACTTTGGCTGCCACAAGGTAATGGTCCAAATCAATCCCCGGATCGATCGGACGTCTAGAACACTGGATGAATGTCTTCCGTCTAACACAACATGTCTTTGAAAAAAAATATATATTTTGATTCTTTTAATCCACGCTTTCAAAAAAAATATATATTTTTTTAAATACACGCCTTCAATTTGTTTTAATCTACGCCTTCGTAAAAAATATATTTTTTTCAATCTACGCCTTCGAAAAATTATTTTATTTTAATACACGCCTTCCAAAAAAATTATTTTTTTTAATCAACACCTTCGACAAAATGTTTCTTTTAATCCACGCCTTCCAAAAAAATATTTTTTTTTTTAATCCACAGCTTCGAAAAAAAAATTATTTTTTTTTTAAATCCACAGCTTCGAAAAAAAAATTATTTTTATCCACGATTTCGAAAAAAATATTTTTTTAAATCCACGCCTTCGAAAAAATATTTTTTTAAATCCACGCCTTCGAAAAAATATTTTTTTAAATCCACGCCTTATAAAAAAATATATTTTTTTTAATCCGCGCCTTCAAAAAATATGTTTTAAAAAATTTACGCCTATTTGGAAACCTGAAAAATTATTTTTTGTTTAAATCGTCCCAAAAAACACAAAATTCCAGCAGAAAGTTGTAAAAATTAGAATCGACTGTGGGTTTGTATATTTTTGAACTGATATTCAGTAGACAAAAAAATGTCCTTCCTTTTAAAATTAGCTTATCAATAATTTATTTATTTTGCAATAGTACAATACATTTAATCGGGATACATAAAACATTCAAATAACAAAGATGATAGCTCACAGTTATACAAATTCTGCCGAACTTCATTTACAAGCAATAGTTAAAATTGAAAAGTAAAAAAATCAAACTTAAACTAAATTAAAAACTATCGAAGCGAAATTGCTCCAAACATTTCCCATTAAGCAGGCTGCTGTTGCTTTTCCAATTCCAGCAATTGTTTATTACGTTTTTCCATGCATTTCTTAACCCATGGATGTTGCATGACATCAACTAATGTTATACGGGAACTGCCACTTTTACGCAACAAATTCGAGATTACATCTTTGGCACCCACCGATAGATATGGTGGATAGTGGACGGCTAAGCGACGAATTTTATCATAGGTCATATCTGTATCATTGGATTCGAATGGTGGTCCACCCGTTAAGAATTCATAACATAAAATACCCAAACACCATTGATCCACAGAATCGTCATAGGTATGGCCCTCAACCATTTCGGGGGGTAGATAATCCAAGGTGCCGCAAAGGGTTTTGCGCCTGGGGGAAAAGGGAATTTAATAAATTATCAAGTTATAATACTGAGTTACTAGATGCCCTTACTTATTTGAAATGGTATGAGCGGACCAACCGAAATCAGCCAATTTAACATCATCCGCAGCTGTGAGAAGAATATTTTCTGGCTTCAAATCACGATGTATGACATTATTCAAATGACAATAGTGCAGGGCATCGGCCACTTGATATGTATATTTTGCCGCCCGTGGTTCATCGAAACGACAATTTGGCGAACGCCTTAATATTTTAAACAATTCACCCTGTGATGCAAGCTCCAGAGCCAAATAGATACGAGAATCATCATGAAACCATGTGAGTAAACGTAAAATATGTGGATGTTTGAGACGCGATTGAATTTCAATTTCTCTCAACACCTGCCGTTGGACGTTACCTTTTTGCAGCTCGGCCTTAAACAACACCTTCATGGCCACCATAAAATGGGTATGGCGTTCACGAGCCAAATAGACACGACCGAATTTACCTCTACCTAAAGGAGCGCCCATCTCGAAATCCCGCGTCGTCCATTCGTAGCTAAAGAAACAAAAGCAAAATATTGAAATTTTAATCATATATTGCTATGTAATTCACTTACGGTTGCCCATAGGCTGGATGCTGCAACATTCGCAGGCATAGATCCTTGACATAATCCTTGTGTTCATCTGGCACCTTTTCAACCAACTTTGGCAAATCATGACGATTTGGTGGCTTTTTGGCAGATTTGTGCATGGTTTATATTTGAAATAGATTTTTCTAATTTGTATAATTTCCAAAAAAATACGTGTTTACTCTACAAATGCCGCCAAACAATTCCAAATACGTTGCGTCGTTCAAAAAAATGCCATATGCCAGTGTCAATGGTTATCGATTACTTTCACACACACACAGTCAAAGTGACAGCCACCCAGATAACAGTAAATGCTTGATTCCTTAAAGTAAGTCGTGTGTCATATTTTCTAATGGAATATTACAGACGCATAAGTTTGGATTTTTTAAAGATTATTTTCTCAAGACATGAATGTTAAGAATGTTTTAGCGATGAATATTATTAATATGTGGAGAAGGTGGAACGATGACGCATGGTAAGTTAATTTATGACATTTACACAATATTTCGTCTGATTGTTCTGAAAAGGAACTGAATAAAAGCTTATTTTGCAGAAGAAGACTAGGGACAAGACCATTTTAGAAGCGCAGATCGTTTTAACGATATTATATTTTTCTTGTGGAAATCCACACTTCCGGGGCGATATGGAACTCTAATGTTTCGCTGGTACCCTTGTATTTTCCCCCTGACCCTTGGAACCCAGTTTAGAAGCGCAGATCGTTTTAACGATATTATATTTTTCTTTTTCTCCTACAAATGTGGAAATCCATACTTTTAAATAAAATTGTATCCAATCATACCAGGGGCGATATGGTTTTATAATATGCCTATATATTAGAATAAAGAATATAGAATCTAACGAGTTGTTTTGAGGTTTTTATGCCTTCCCGAATAGGTGTTTACTTTTAAAAATATTTTTTTCCAGCAGCCAAGACAAACGTAGATTCATGGCCCAGTAATAAGGTCGTCCGATAAAGCCAGATTTTCGCCGACCTAGGACGGGTGTAGATTCTCAAAATCCCATGATAGACGTATTTAAAAAAAATATTTATTAAAGACCTAAGACAGGCGCATATAAAAAAAATATTTTTTTAAGACCCAAGACAGGCTTTGATTTTGAAATATATGATTCCTGAAATACTAGGACAGGCGTGGATTTTTTAAAAATTCGATTTTGGAAGACCAAGGACAGGCGTAGGTTTTTAAAAAATTATTCTTGAGCAGCAAAAATATGATTCTCAAAAAAAGATTTAATATTTATCACATACATTGCTACTAATCCTCGAATTATTGGTTTTGAAAATGGGATATATCGGTCTAGGTTTTCGTATAGCCATTATATAAGGCAATACCAAAATTATAAATATAGGTACAAAACATGGTCCTGTATTTTAATTTTTTTTACTCACCAAGAACCCGTAATACCGAATTACAGCATCCTCGATTATAAAATGCCCCTAAAACCTTCGAAATACCGCAAATATATCTATAAAAACTGTTCTCATAGCAATCTGCATATAGAATATTTAAAATTCCCGACAAAGGGTCGATTATTTACAAAATAACCATTAGGAATATAAACTCTTAAAATCAGGATAATTAAAAAAATTCAGATCTTAATAAAATCCATCTTCGAAGAGTACAGCCAGAGATCTAAAATAATTTATTTCCCAACAATATTCTGATTTTCAGTTCTGAATTTTCTCCCTTTATTTCGAACTACAATTTGATTTTGGACATTACGGTTATCAGCCTAGCAAAGTCTTACTGATAACCACCAACATCGTGTTCAGAATACTCTTCTCTTTCTTTGGTCTTTATACAAATAATTTTATAAATTGTATTTTTCAACCCTAACATAAAAAATTATAGATAAGATTAGATAGTAAGTAATTCAGATTTGGCCCTTAGTAGAATAAAATAAAAACTTATTTTCAATGTAAAAATTCGAATGATCGCAATTTTATTAACGTTCGTGTTTCACATTTTGTGTTAATATTTTTTGTTTTTATTAGTACGTTCAACTTCTTAAATATCAAAAACCGAAAAAAATATATAGGCATATAGAAAAAAATCATTGTTATTAGTATTTCATGTATTGTTGTTGCAGTTGTTGAGCTTAGATTTTATTGAAAGCAGCAATATCAACGCTTTGAACGAAGTCTTCGAGTTTTTCGATTTCTTCGGTAAGCCAGTCGATGGAGACCTTTTCGTCTTCGACAACGCAGCTAATACTCAATTTCTTGATGCCAAAGGCAACGGGTACCAATTTCGAGGCGCCCCACAACAAACCATCGGTGGTGATCTTTCTGATTTCGGTTTCCATTTGACCGAGATCGGTTTCATCGTCCCAGGGTTTGACATCCAAGACCAAACTGGATTTGGCAATAAGGGCGGGTTTCTTCTCCTTCTTTTTGGCATAGGCTGCAAGACGTTCTTGTCTGATGCGGGCGGCCTCCTCAGATTCTTCTTCACTATCGGAAGCAAAGAGATCGACACCATCATCGTCATCAGATTTCTTCGACTCTTCGGCGGCGGCAGCAGCAGCTGGTGCAGCACCGGACGACTTGTTGCATAATGTAGCCTCCAAAGCCTGAATGCGTTTCTGTGAGTCCAAGCACATGTCCTTTAGGCTGGCCACCAAACTCTTCAATTCGGCATTCTCTTCTTCGACATGAGCCAAACGAGTCAAAATGTCAGATTGAATTTGACACGAACCAGCATCGGAAATGCCACCCATCTTTTCCAAAGAGATTTTAATTTGTTCTCTGGCTTTTTTGATTTCCGACACCAAGATATTGGTCTGGGGACTTACATTCGATGCCGAACATGATCCTTTGTTCAGCAATTCGTAGTATTGACGTTCGGCGTTGGCAAAACGGGTTTTATCCCAGAATTTTTCTTGACTCAAACAGGAGGCCATTATAGTTGCAAAAATGTCGTCGTCGTATCTCTTCGTCCAATCAAACACACGCAAGCAAAAATCTGCAACGCAACGTGCTACCACACTATCACCAAAGCGAACAGTCGGTTTTTTGACGTATAGGGATGTTAAGGTTGAATTTGATAGGGGAATAATCGATTATTTACGGCAATCGAACGTTGAACGTTATTATCGACAATTTTATTTTTTCACTGTTGGGATTTTAAATTTTGGCTGCGAGAGTTAAAGAAAATTGTTTTTTTTTTGTCGATTGAAAAGGATATTAATATATTTCGTATTATTTTCTCACGTTATTCATAATCTTTTTATGTATTAAAAATTAATTTCAATAGCCGTTGTTAAATTCATATAGAATAATAATTGACAATTCAAACAAAAAATATAGTGATGAGTATTTTTAAATCCACATTTTTTGCGACGCTAGAAAAACGTTAAAAAAAAGTTCCCTTTTTTCCGTATTTTAGAAAAAATAGTTTTAACAATGTTCTGTTCTACAATAATCTTTCATTATTCGAAATTTTTTTCGATTTCCCTTCTTTAAATTTGAAAAGTTATATTTGTTTTGAGTGCAGGAGCAGCCATGGCACAATAATACAAGGTAGGACAGCTTGAGGTGAATAACAAAAAAGCAACTATGCACGTGTGGCTTCTTATGCCAAAAATAAAATAAATATACGCAACAAGTGTTTGTGTTTATTTGACATTTTTTCAACACAAAACTAAAAACGCGAAAAATGAATGAAAGGTTATGATTTCTTCCAAAAATTTAGTAGGGAATGCCATCAAATCAAGTGTTTGTTTCATCCATAACAAAGTAATTATTCCAGACGAACATGTTAAAAACATAATTTTCATTTCAATTAAATTTGAATATATTTCAATTTATTTTGAATTTATTTGACATAGTATTCAAAACATTACACACACATACACAAAATATGTTTTTTTATTTGATGGAACAAGCCACCTTGAGAAAAAATTGTAGCCGTGTAATAATTATACCATGTATTGAACAAATTAGGGAAGAATATTTGAGGAAAATGTTGAAGTGAACTGGCTCGAAGCATTCTACAATCCTAATGAAGCTTAGCAGGAATCTTTAAATAGTTATGTGCACAAATTTATTCCAAATGCAATACCGATTTGGATAATGATCAAATTGATATCTGTCTAAAGGATAAAATTATTGCCGCTGTCAATCGTAATGAATTATGGATACGCGATTGGGATGTCCATTGTATATACTGAAAGTAATTTTCAAAGACCAATGACATAAATAATTGTCACGATTCAGATAGTGGTGTGGATATTTTAAATATAATGTTGTCGAAGACTATTCAAGATTTTTTTTGAAACCTGTGTGGAAATATTAAATAATGTTTTTTCAAGGACCTTCATTAAAAATTTTTTTAATAACGAATTTTTAAAGAAATTTAATTTTAACGACCATACAAAGGCATGGATTTTGAAAAGAAAAAATCTAATATTTTTACGGATCTTTAATTTAATTGAATTTAAAACTATATTTTTCGAATGTTAAAACAGAAGTGGGTTTTTAGGACAATTTTTCCAATGACCAGTAGAAGTAAATTTATTAAAATAATTCTTTTTCGAAGGTTGAAGCTGGTCTTTGGTATTTTTAACTCCTTATATCCTTATTAGCAACTAATTCCATGTATTTGCCATATGCCTATCTCGTTGCTGATACCTGTAGTATATATTTACCTAATATTACCTATATTAAAAATCGACACTATTAATACAGGCTACTAAATTGGACAGATGTAAAAATAATACAGGTAGTTTTTTACAATTTATCATTTAAAATACATTTCCTATGCGTTTAGAAATAAAATATTCCATAATTTTCCATGTAAACCTTACCTGTCATTTAATCCAAATACAACCCTGTTCAAGTAGGTAGAGAAGAGTTGCCACAACTGTCAGAGAAATGATGCTCACACAGTTATTGTTCAGTTGCAGCGAGAGTTTCATTTCGTCATTTGTCTTCAGCTAGCAAAGTTGTGCGTGAATATATTTGCCCCTTGAAAAGCAAAAAAAAAAATACAAATAAAAATTATTAAACAAAGCCAGAAATTAAATAAATTTATTAAAATATTATAAACAAAATAATAATAAAAAGAATTATTAACATATTATTAGTGACAGCTAGTAATTTGAAGTGAAAAAATCAAAAGAAAAGAAGCCAAAGGAGAAAAAAAGCAAGTAATTGTGTGTGCGTGTGTGTGTATTCTAGAAAAAAAAACAAAATGGCGTTTTGCTAAGGAATGAAATCGTCGTCTCTGCATGTCACACAATGATTTTGTAATATGTATACATATATCTAGTTTTCACAATATTTTAATAAATATTTTATTATTTTCCATTTTAGAAAAATATTGAAAATCAAAACAAAATTACAAAAAAGGTAAGTTTTTAGCAGAAAAGAAGAAGAAAGGAGGGCAAAAGAACTTGGTTATTGCCATTGAGGTGTTTTTTGCGGAGTGGTTGGTGATTTGTGAGCAGAAGAAGAAGAGCGATAGAACAAAAGTTCCACGACCATTTGTCTTATCTTCGTTAAAATTCCCCCTTGGTGTGTTTTTCTGGGAGATCCCTTTAAAATATTTAGTCTATCCCCCTCGAACGTCTCTTGACTGCTTTCTCTTGACAACTTTTTAAACAATGTCGGAAGCTATGGCTGCCCCTTTAATTCCTCAGCTACAAGAAATGCAACAACAAAATGGCAATTCTGCCAATCCACAACAGCAGCAGCAACAACATCAACAATGGGCTAATTATAATGCCTGGTATCAAAGTTACGGGGATGCCAGTGCCTATCAACGTTATTATCAATACTATATGCGATATAATATGCAGCAACAACAACAGCAGCAACAAGGAGGTGGAGCTGCACCACCATCCAATGCTCCTCCGGGTTTTAGTAATGCAGTTTTACCAAATGGTGGTGGTCAAGATTTGCCACCATTGCCAGCGGGACCACCACCACCGCCACAAATGGGTGGCGGCGGCGGTAAAATGGGTAATCAACAGCAACAACAAAAGAATTTTGGTGGCATCAAATTTAACCTCAATCAACAAAATCGTTTGGCCAATGCTCCAAATCCCCTGCAGCAGCAACAACAAAATGGAGTTGGCAATTTCAACGATGGAGGGAATAATAACAACAATAACATGAATGGAGGTGGTGGTGCTGGTGGTAAGAAGAAACGTAAGCGTAATAAAAATAAACAAAATCAAAATCAACAGCAACAACAACAGCAGCAATTAATGCAACACCAGCAACAACAACATGCATATTATAATGAAATGAATGGCGGTCCACAGCCAATGCAAACCGATGCCGGAGATAACAATGGTTTCGTAAATATGTCCCTACCCCCACCACCACCAATTATTTCCAATGTCGACTTAAGTAAACCCCCACCACCAATTGCCAATGGCATGCATGCTAAATCGATGGTAGATAATACCGCTGCCGCAACCATAGCTCAACAGGCCAATGCTGCAATGGCTGTTGCATCCAGCACCAACAGTACCTTTAAGAAACCCAATGCATTCCACAATCCCAATGATGCTTGGCCCGAATCGTTAAATAATTATGTGGCACGTTGTTATGCCAAATGTAATACCGATTTGGATAAGGATCAAATTGATATTTGCCTAAAGGGTAAAATTATTGCCGCTGCCAATCGTAATGAATTGTGGACACGTGATTGGGATAATGAACCCATACCCAGTGTATATAGTGAACGGAATAATATCAATATTAAATTGCAACAAAAACCAATGCAACAACAGCAGCATCAGCAGAATCATCAACAACAACAGCAGCATCAGTTGCATAATCACAATCAACGTAATCCCTTCCAAAAGAATCATCATCAGGCATCGCCTGGTGGTAGCATACCCATGGATCATTTGAAAAATAAACCAGGTGCAGTGGGTGGCGGTGGTGTTAATGCCTCATCAGCTGCTGCAGGTTTATCGCGTAATCTCAATGCCCGTCTGGGTCAACGCAACTCATTTGGTGGCAGTAATGGCAAAATGAAAAATTCTCGTAGTCGGTCGCGGTAAGTGAAAATATTTTTTATTTTTTTTTTTTTTAATTTTAAATTTTATTTTGAGCATTTCGTTATTATGAATCATCATTGGAATCTTTAAGTATTGTAATCAATTTCCGATAGGTGAATTCAAATATTTTACATCAGGATTTAAAACATTTTTTTTTTGCAATTTAGGGGCTCATCTTTGATTTTTGTGATATTTCTACCATTCATGATAACGAAATATTTGGCATTCCGAGATTCGCCATTTATGAGTCGGCGGAAAGAAATATTTAAAAAAATCCACGTAAAAATGTGTATTTTTTAAAAAGTTCACACTTGTGTCGGTCCTAAACAAAATTTTTATTGGAGTCTCTGGTTTCAAAAACTCCTCTCCTAAAAAAATTTATTTACATAACACCCGCCTGAAATGGTACTAAAAAAAACAATTTTTTGAAAAACCTATTTCTGCAAAGGTTCGGGAAACAAATTTCTTCGCAAAAACCCACTCTTGAAATGATCTTGTCCAGGATGGAATTTTATTTAAAGATCCATGCCTGTTATGGCCTTCAAAAAATAAAAAAATTTAAAAAATCCAAGCCGAAAAAATATTTAAAATTTGAAAAAATTTTATATAATTTTTAATTTTGAAAAAAAAAACTTTTAAAAATCCACTCTTGTAATTTTCATTTAAAAAAAATTAAAAATCCACTATTGTAATTTTCATTGAAAAAATTTAAAAAATCCTTGAAAGAATATTATTTTAAAAATCCTTCCTCTTATGTACATTTGGAGAATTGGGCTACGCGACCAAAATTTTCTTTTAATTTAAAATTTTTCTAAATAGCCGGCGTTCGGCCGGTGTTTTAAGACTTTGTCCTACGGACAGGTGGAAAATTGGGCTAGGAGAGCAGAATTCTTACAAATAAAATGTGGTTTGGTCAGCTTCAAAAGGACTATCTGCTGTAAAAAACTTAAACGTTTCTAAACGTATTTAACTTTGGAACCTCATATCTCGGGAAGTACAGATTTCCCCCGAAAAAATTATGTTGCTGTAATCAGCATCAGGAGGGCTACCTATGGTAAAAATTTCAAAATGATCTGAGAGGTGTCCTTAAAGTGCATTTAAGCCTTCTTTAAAAAAATATTTTTTAAAAAATTCAATCCTGAAATGGTTATTGAAAATATATTCTTTGAGGGAACCACATCTGAAATTGTCCTGGCCCATAATAGGACCTTCTCCATAAAAATCTACCTTTATCTCTCACTCTGTTAGTGGTCTTTTTATAAAGGTGGACTTTCATTTCCAACTTTGATGTAATTATTTACCGAAATACATAACTTTCATTTAAGTACACCATCTTTTTTTACCAAAAACGTTAAATAATTAATCCATTTTTTTTTGTTTTTTTTTTCAAATACAGTTCTCCCTCGAAATATCGTCATAATAAACGTACATCGCGTTCACGTTCCCCCTCTTCGTCACCATCAAGACCACGTAAAATACGCCGTTCATCATCATCGTCTAGTTCCTCTTCAGATTTTATACCATTATCCTCTTCCAATTCATCGTCGTCCTATTCGTCCAAAAAACAACAACAAAAGAATAAAAACAAAAAATCCGATTCCACTAGTAATGGCAACAGTTCGTCTTCAGGTAAATCGGGTAAAATTCCCTTCTATTCGTCGTCAATTGGTGGCGCAGTCGATGATGATTCGGCACGTCTTCAACAAAGAGCTGCACGCTTTTCTCAAGCCTCTAACAGCAAACAGGTTGTTGCAATTGCAAGCTCACCATTTGGTGGCAGCAGCAGCAACTCCTCCTCGTCTAAGGGTAATAATAGAAATTCGAAAAAATCATTCAATCATTCGCGTTCATCGTACATCGATGATAATGAGGGAGATAATGGTTTGGATTTAATGGATTTACATATTGTGGGTACATGCCATGATTTGGAAAAATCCTTTTTGCGTCTAACAAAGGCCCCCTTGCCATGTGAGGTGCGTCCATTGGAAGTGTTGGTGCATTCCCTGGAAAATGTTAAACAAAAGTGGCGTGCAAATCAGGATTATTTCTATGCTTGTGATCAGCTGAAGTCTATTAGACAGGATCTAACGGTAAGTAAAGCGATTTTTTTTTGGAATCTGAAAAAATAAAATTTTTATAATTTATTTATTTTTCTCTTTTGTAGGTTCAAGGTATACGCGACAAGTTCACCGTTGAAGTATATGAAACACATGCTCGCATTGCCATGGAAAAGGGTGATCATGAAGAATTCAATCAGTGCCAGACCCAACTGAAGATGTTGTACAGTGAAGTTGGAGCCAGTACGAATACATTGGAATTTACAGCATATCGTATACTGTACTATATATTTACGAAAAATACCTTAGGTAAGTTATTTTTTATGCAAAATGGTTTTGGAAAATAAAAATATTTATTTTTTATATTTTAGATACCACCACGGTTTTACGCTCGATCACACAAGCACAACGAGAGAATCCTGCTATAGCTCATGCCCTGGAATTCCGTTCCGCCTGGGCTATGGGAAATTACTGCAAATTGTTCCGTTTATATAAAACGGCACCACTTATGGCCGGACACTTGATTGATTGGTTTTTGGAAAGAGAGCGCAAGGCTGCTCTGAGAACAATTGTCAAGGCGTAAGTATAACTTTAGATATTTTAAAATCGAACAATATAATTAATGATTTTTCAACTTTTTCAGTTATCGACCCAATATCACAGTTGATTATATTACCGATCTATTGGCATTTGAATCACGTGATAAATGCAAAGAATGGCTTAACGGTTTTAATTTACCATTTGTAGGTGCAGATGGGGCACAAATCGATTGTAAAAATGCTTCAGCCATAGCAATATGAAGCAGTTAAATTACACGCCACAAAAAAACATCAAACAAACAATGGATGCAGAAATGTATCGCATTGTTTGTTAATGATGATGTGTTATTTCAAAGTATTAAAAAAAGCCAACTCAACAACCGCCCCAACAAAAACAAACAAACAATCAAAAACACACAGACAGATAGAACATTGAGTTGACTGTTTTTTTGTGATCTTAACAAATGACCCCCTCCAAAAACTCTTTAGCAATAAAGAGTTAGGTTATTTGTTGTAGACTTTTGAAGACGGTTATAACTCTTGTTCTTTTCTGTGAAAAAAAAAATATATAACAGAAAGCAACAGCAACAGCAGACGAGAAGAAGGAATCCAGTAATGCGCTGCGCTCTCCGTAACCAAAAACCCTAATTCAATCAAAACCGACAAACCGTTGACAAGTGTTTTTTTCACAAAACAACAATCAAGATAGAGCAACAAGTGATGCGTTCCAAAAATATTTTATTTTGAAATACTGGTGGGCTTTCTCCTTAACAGCGAGAAAAATTAAAAAAAATGAACATTGTGTTTTTTGTTTGACCCAATCAACCCCCTTTCAAATATAACAATTAACACTGAAAGACAATTGAATAGTAGCATTACGTCTCAAAAATGTGATTTAATAATGCCATAAAGTTTTTCCATTATGAATGTGGGCAATTTAATCATTGAACTTTTCCGTTCCCAAAAGAAAAAGTGAAGAAAAAAAGAGTCATATTTGTGACTCTAAAAAAATAGTCTTTTTCTATGGACATTCTTCGTTAATCCCTAAATGAGTTCTACACTATTAATGGTAGTGTTTTTGTATGTAATATTTGGACATTTCCAATTCGTGTATATTATACCAACTAAGATTTGTGCCATCGGGAAAAACAAATTATATTTAATAACAAAGTATGCGTTCGGTTTACTAAAAAAAAGTCGTACAAAAAATTATTGGCCGTTGGAGAAATCATCAGCTTTCTACAAAATTAAAATCGTCTACATCCTGTAAACTTCTTGGGATATTTTTCTTGGAAATATAGGAGAATTTAAAATCTACGATAAAATTTAAATCTACGAAAAAAAATCACTGTTGGAGAAATCATCAGCTTTCTACAAAAGAAAAATCGTCTACATCCTGTAAACTTCTTGGGATATAGGAGAATTTTGCCGTTGTAGAAGAAATAATCGCCATTTAAAAAATTGGAAAAATATTACACCTTTGAACATCTATAAATCTACGTAATTTAAATTTCTCCAAACTGAATTTTTAATTGTCTGAGAATGCTGCGAAGATTTGAGCGCACTCGACAGATCACAAATAATAAATTATTGGAAATGATTCGTGATCGTAAATGCAACAAAAAAGTGCCGGAGAAATAATGTATCAAGAAAAGCAGTACGATACTATCAAATTGTTTTCATGGAAAATAATTATGCTGGCATATTGATGCAACTACAAAATTTCTACAAAAGATTCCTGATAGAAAAAAGGATTAAGAAATATTGTATGAACAATATTCGGCACTAAATTCATTTACGAAGATGGCCTTTAGCCTAATGGACATTTTCAAGGCAATGTGCAATTTCTAGAATGGATTCCTCCCTGAATAATGCATCAGAAATGCAGCAGGAAAATCGGCAGTAAATTAATTTATTGAGACTGCCTGAAGCCGACTGATTCCTGAGGAATAATGCGTCAGATGAAGAAGCAGTATGGAAGTGTTCTGTCCAAAAATAACCAATGAAGACAGTCTCCATCTAACTCTACATATTTGAGAAATGAAGAGAAAAGCGAATAATGTAGAAAATTTGACTTTTTTTTGGCATAAAAATCGTATATTGAATACGAAACACTGGAAATGTTGCAATGGTGGAAAAGAATGCATTTTACTTGGAGTGTGTACAAACAAGTCGACGAGCATGAAATATGTCTGTACAGAGAATCAAGATTGCTGTGATTGTTAACAAATCGAAAGTAGGATCAAACGCCGGGATTTAAGGATTGTTCTGGTCTACGAACCCATACTGAAGAAATAAATCGAAGTAATCTCAAAATAAGCCGGAAATTCTAGGACAAGTCGGAGAAGTGGAAATATAACTTTTGTTTCCCCAAAAACGTTTATTTCCAAACATCGACTAACAATACAACCAGTCGTCAAGGACACCTGTATGACTCAGTATAAGCATTAGCGGAGAACGGCGGTAGAAATTCACTTTGTTATGAACCAAAGGATCGTTTTTTAAATAGAGATTTTACTTTCCTTCGATCTAAAAATATTTTACAACCTCCAACTACAGAACAATGGATGTCCTGTCTGTTGTGCAAAGATAAGTCATGCAACAATATTTCCCGGAGAACTGCAGAAGGATACAAAAGCCTTTTTAAAAAAAAATCAAATTTTACTTTCATTCAAAATCGATCGCCGATCTCCGAAGTTCCAGTAAATAACTGCTAATACCGTACAACACAATGCTATAAAAGGTCTTTGAAACTGAGGATTAACATTGAATTTCGTTACGGCGCAGGACGAGATTTATGCGGCTGAACATTTTTTTTGTATGGAGGTCCTATCTGTTGTCCAAAGATTAGTCATGCAAAAATATTTCCCGGAGAACTGCAGAAGGATACATTTTTTAACGCAAATTTTACTTTCATTTAAAATATACCGTCAATCTCCGAAGTCACTGTAAATAACTGCTACCGTACAAATAATGTTTTATAAGGTCTTCGAAACTTCGGAATGACATCAAATTTCGTTACGACGAAGGACAAAATCATTGTAATCGAAGGACCATTTTGAAAGATTCCTTCGAGAACAGAAAAAAACCATTCAAATGCGACTACATTAGGAGAAAATCAAATCTACTTTAAAATATTTCAAATAAATTATGCGAAAGGATATAAATATTTTGCAGTATACGAACTCCATAAAACATTACGATCAAATTTTGAAGGATCCATTTACAATTTGTCAACGTTGATGGTCATTTCTTTCAAGCTAAGATGTTTTATCAACACCACCACAACAGCATTTCCTTCTAGATTTTATATGTTATGGAGACTATAGATCGTATTTATTGAATTCTCGTAACTGTGAGGAATGCTGTATATGAGGAAAACAACCAGATCCTACGAAATGAAATTTTGTATAGCAATGGAGTTTAGAGAACATGTCCTGATCCTGGAAATGATATGATATGATAGAAATGCAGCAAAAGGAAATCGCTTTGAATTTGTCATAAATATTGAGCATGACTTCAAATACAACAACAATACATCGTATTTATTGAATTCTCGTAACTGAGAGGAATGCTGTATAGCATTTCAGAGAACATGTCCTGATCCTGGCAATGATATGAAAGAAATACAGCAATTTGTCACAAAGAAAGTAAACAAAACATTAAATAAATCCCTATGCAGCATGATTCTTAAGGCAAACCAAGAATCAACCACACTTCGTTAGAAAGAATGTGAATTAAAAAAGGGACATTACACAAAAAAAAAAAAAGAAAAAAAAAACCAAAATTCGAAGAATAAAAATGAACTACTTTGAAAATCAAGTGCCATAATTAAAACAAACAACAATATGGACAATAATAATTTCAAAACATATAACAAATAATACAAAAAAAGAACTTGAGCAAATGCCCCCCAAAATTAGCCCACCAAAAATTCACAAAATCAAATATGCATTTTCAGATAAAAAAAATATATATTACACCTTGCTCTCCCCCACCACCATATTCGCATCATCATTATCACAATAATAATAATAAACAAAAAACAATTTAGTTAGGAGCAGTGCAAAACAAATATTTATTTCAAATTTTCCTAGCACCATCCCCCTTTTCCCCTCCCCTTTGTAACACCACAAACCCTCTCATTACCTTTTCAAAAAAATGTTTTTAATTTATTATTTTCAACCTTTTAATTTATTGTTTTATATGTGTGTCCAATAGTTTTTTATTAATATTTTTTTTTGTTATGAAACGAATTTTGTAATTTTCAAACAAAAAAACCAAAATTGTTAACAAAAAAATACCAACAAAACACACATGTTAATTTTTAAACAAAATGTACACACACAAAAATATGTTTACAGCTATAATATGGAGAATAAGAAACTAATAACTTTTGTTTTTCTTCTCTGAGAAAATCGATTGAAAACAACAACCAACAACATCAACAAGATCGTCACACACAAGACAGAGGAAAAGCACAACAGCAGAAATACGGCAACTATGGTCCTCCAGTTTATATCTCAACAAAAGGCTGCTGCAATATGGTCATCAAAGTCATGTCCCATCTCTGCCATGGAAACCAGCCATAAATTCTTGAAAATCGTCAATAATCTGCAGCTCAACGACAGTCATCACCAACTAGCCAGCCGTAAGCATGTAAAAACAAAATATCCATAATTATTAATATTAAATTCCTCTCTCTCTCTGTCTATGGTTAATAAGTAAAAAAAAGAAAAAAGGAGGATGTTTTAATCATGTCCTCCTTAAAAAAAAAACAGAACAGAAAAGAAAAGAAAAATTAAAAAAAAAACAAATATTTGTATAGAACAGAAAAAATTGCCATTATCTTTAATGTTAAATACTACTTCTCTCTATTTCATTATATTTTTTTTTGGTGTCCCAACAAAAACAATGAATTTATGTACAATTAATTTATTTTTTTATGTTTAAAAACAAACTACTTTCCTTCATTTATAGCATAAATTTATTGTTATTATTATTAATTCATATTATTCTCAGTTATCATTACACCTTTTCTAGTTTGTAAGTTCATCTATTATGTATGTAGATAGTGTACCTAGGATATATATTATTTTTTATTATTATATAATATTATTATTAATTATTGTTAATTATTTTCTAATGTTTTAATGGTTAAGTGAATTTCAAAAAACAAAAGAAGAGAAGAGGAGTTACAAAATCATCTGCCCTCCAAAATCATGTGATGGCAGTGCGCGCATGGAAGTGTTGCCTTCGTTAATATGGGGCTGAAACACTTGCACAAAACATAAACAAAACAAAATATTCAATAAAGAGTTTTCAAAATAACAAAACGTTTTTTCGTTGGAAGTTGAAATGCAAAGGAAAAGCAATATCAAGTCTATGGGAATGGGCCTCAACAAAAATTTTCTAACAAATTAATGTCTGTGAGTGGCCTTTCAACAAAAACCCTTAAAGGCCCCTAAAAATTTAAAAAAATCCACGTCTGTTGAAGGTCTTTAAAAACCTACGTCTGTTCAATATCCTCAAAAATTTCTTTAAAGAACCAACGCCTGTTGAAGGTCCTTCAAAATTCCTTAAAAGCCTACACCTGTTGAAGGTCCTTAAATATTTTCTTTAAAAAATCCCCGTATTGAAGGTCTTTTTGAAAAAAAAATTAATCCATGTCTGTGTCCCTATAGAATTTTTTTAATCCACGCCTGTGTCCTTTTGAAAAAATATTTTTCTTTTTTAAATCCACGCCTGTGTCCTTTTGAAAAAATATGTTTCTTTGTTAAATCCACGTCTGTGTCCTTTTGAAAAATATTTTTCTTTTTTAAATTTACGTCTGTGTCTTTTTGAAAAAATATTTTTCTTTTTTAGATCCACGCCTGTGTCCTTTTGAAAACATATTTTTCTTTTTTAAATCCACGCCTGTGTCCTTTTGAAAAAATATTCTTCTTTTTGAAATCCACGCCATGTGTCCTTTTAAAAAACAGTATTTAAAAAATCCACGCCGGGGTCCTTTTTTCTTTAAAAAATCCACGCCTGGGTCCTTTTTTCTTCAAAAAACTGGCTTTTTTCTTCAAAAAATCCACGCCTGGGTCCTTTTTTCTTTAAAAAATCCACGCCTGGGTCCTTTTTTCTTCAAAAAATCCACGCCTGGTACTTTTTTCTTAAAAAAATCCACGCCTGGGTCCTTTTTCCTTTAAAAAATCCACTACTGTGTCCTTTTTTCTTCAAAAAATCCACGCCTGGGTCCTTTCTTCTTTAAAAAATCCACGCTTGTGTCCTTTTTTCTTCAAAAAATCCACGCCTGGGTCCTTTTTTCTTTAAAAAATCCACGCTTGGTTCCTTTTTCCTTCAAAAAAACCACGCCTGGTCCTTTTTTCTTAAAAAAATCCACACCTGGGTCCTTTTTTCTTAAAAAAATCCACGCCTGGTTCCTTTTTTCTTAAAAAAATTTACGCCTGGTTCCTTTTTTTTTAAATCCACGCCTGGTTCTTTTTTTTTAAATCCACGCCTGGTTCCTTTTTTTTTAAATCCACGCCTGGGTCCTTTGTTCTTAAAAAAATCCACGCCTGGGTCCTTTTCTCTTAAAAAAATGCACACCTGGGTCCTTTTTTCTTCAAAAATCCACGCCTGGGTCCTTTTTTCTTCAAAAAATCCACGCCTGGGTCCTTTTTTCTTAAAAAGTCCACGACTTTTGAATGTCCTTAAATATATTCTTTAAAAAATCCACGCCTGGGTCCTTTTTTCTTAAAAATCCACGACTTTTGAATGTCCTTAAATATATTCTTTAAAAAATCCACGACTTTGCTGTTGAAGGTCCTGGAAAAATATTCTTTAAAAAATCCACGCCTTTGCTGTTGAAGGTCCTGGAAAAATATTCTTTAAAAAATCCACGCCTTTGCTGTTGAAGGTCCTGGAAAAATATTCTTTAAAAAATCCACGCCTTTGCTGTTGAAGGTCCTGGAAAAATATTCTTTAAAAAATCCACGCCTTTGCTGTTGAAGGTCCTGGAAAAATATTCTTTAAAAAATCCACGCTTTTGCTGTTGAAGGTCCTAGAAAAATATTCTTTAAAAAATAAACGTCTTTGCTTTTGAAGGTCCTTTAAAAATATTCTTTAAAAAATCCACGTCTTTGCTGTTGAAGGTCCTTTAAAAAATCCAGGTCTTTGCTGTTGAAGGTCCTTTAAAAAATCCACGTCTTTGCTGTTGAAGGTCCTTTAAAAATATTCTTTAAAAAATCCACTGCCTTTGGGTGGTCCTTCGAAAATATTTTGTAAAAATGCTCAGTAGCACCATCTAGCGTGTTATACCTCAAGTTTAATGAAAGCTTCCCTAGGTAAAATATAAAAGCTTCCAAGACATATAAAACTAAAGTTTTAAACCCCAACATTGCAAAGCTTTTTTTGCAAAGGACCTGGACTTTTCACCAACATTCCTTGAGGGATATTTTAGTTGTGCGTATCCCATAATTGTGGAATACAAGGACAAAAGGACCATCTACTTGGTCCACACACACATTGTTTTGGGTATTTTTTCGGTCTCTGTCTCGGTTTACGCACGCACCTGTATGAATGAGTAGTAGTCAGCCGCCGCCTGGTTGGCTGACTGGAGAACTACCGAACAAATGAATGAATGAATTCATGACTGACTAGATGGATGTGTGCTTGTGTGAGTGTGTGTGGAGCATGGTTAATGACTGTGGGTGTGCTGGGTGGCAAAATTATGTTTTTCTACCAAAATACACCAACTAACTAACAACGAACGGAACGCAACACGGCAAAGCAAAGCACAACACCGAACAGCACAACAAGAGTAGAGTAGTGGCAGCAGCAGCAATCGGAAGACATTTTCGGGTATTTAAGGATGCTGCATTTGTGGCAACACAACAGTTGCTGCGCGACATTCACACGTTAAGGATCTCTTGGTGTACTGCGGGAAAAGTAAGAATTTTTGGCTCGAATGAAAATAGAAAGTGATTTTGTTTGGGAGATAAGAAAAAAGTGAAATGATAATAAATTAATAATACAAGAATATTGTGTGTGGAATAAATTAAAGGAGGAAAATATGTATTGTTGACATAATAAATATGAAAAAAATTTATGAATTAAAAAAAAAAATGAAAAAGTGAATTAATAATAATAAATAAATATTATTCAAAAAATTAAAGAAAATATATAAATTGTTGCAGTGAAATTTAAAAAAATCTAAATCAAAAAGGTTGGTTAATATGTAAGAATTAATTTAAATTAAATTTAAATAGATTAAAATTTATTAAAACTCCTTAAATGTATATTGTGAAATTTTATTATTAAAAATCAAATATTTTCGAAATTAATATACGTTAATTTAAATTATAGAAACTTTTTGGATGATATATTGTGAATTTTTATTAATGGAAAAAATTCAAATATTTTAAAAGTTGAATTAAAAAGAGTGTTTGATTTAAAAAAAAGTGAATTTTTTATATAAAATTTTCATATATATATTTTAAGAAAATATTTAAGATCTGTTGTGTATTTATATGTACAATTAAAGTAATGAACAAAATTCGTGGCAAAGCCTGAACAGATTTGTTTGTGTTTAATGAGAAAGTGTTTGTGTGTTTTTTTAAAATAGTAACACGCCTGTGTCTTTTAGAAAAAAATATTTTTTTTTTTAAATCCACGCCTGTGTACTTTACAAAAAATATTTTTTTTTAAACACGCCTTTGTCCTTTTGAATAAAAATTTTTTAAAACAAGACTGTGAATTTTTGAAAAAATATGTTTTTAAAAAATCCACGCCTGTGTAGTTTTGAAGAAATATTTTTTTTAAAAAATTTGATAATTTTTTACAGAAAATATTACTATTTTTTAAATAAAATTGAAAATTTAACCAACTTTAACCCACTTTTAATTAAGTCGGTTCAATTTTTATGAAAATCTAGGATTTTTTAAAAAATAAAATTTATTGTTTTTTTTTAGACAAATATATATATATATATTTTTTTTTTTTAAATTTCGACTGATTTATATTTAATAATAATATTTTCTTTTATTGGGCCTTGAAAAACTATTCCTAAGGAAAACTCAATTTCGATATCTTAAAAACCTTGGCTATAAAAGAACTTTGAAAAATAATTTAAAAAATTACTATCTGAAAATAATAGCAATTTTTAATTCACGTCTTGGAACAGATTTAATGAAAATGAAAATTCTGAAAAATAAACAAAAAAACAAGTCTTTAAAATATTTAATAATAACATTTTCTAACCATGACTTTGAAAAAATATTCTAAAGGAAAATCCAAATTTTTAAAAGCCCTTAAAAATATTTAAAAACTTCCATTTTAAATACAAGTCTGATTTCAAAAAAAAGTGCAAGAGAATTTGGAATATAAAGTCCCTAAAAATATCTAAAAATTTCCAGCCAGAAAATACCTTTAAAAATGAAAAAAAAACTCTCTAAAATTAATAACAATTTAAATGCACGTCTGGAACAGATTTAATAAAAAAGGATAAAAAATCAAGTAGTAAAAGTATTTAATAACAATAATATTTACTAATCATGACTTTTGAGCAAAAAAACTCAAAAGAAAAACCAAGTTTTTAAAAGTCCTTAAAATTGCTTTTACAAATTTTATTTTAAAGTCACGTCGGATTTCAAAAAATTATGTTCACTCCAGAATTTGTTCACAGAATTTGAAAAATAAAGTCCCTAAAAATGTCTTAAAATCTAGGATTTCCAGCCACAAAAGGACTTTAAGAATGATAAAAACACTCTCTAAAATTTTAATAAATTTAAACTCAGGCCTGGTAAAGATTTAATAAAAATTAAGACTTTGAAATATAAATATAAAAAAATCAAAATCAAGTCTTAAAAATAATTACTAATAATATTTTCTTGGTTAGAAAATATTATTAGTCATTATTTTTAAGAAAAAATATTCCAAGAGAAAATTCAAAATTTTAAAAGTCCTTAAAAATATTTCAAAAAAATCCCAGCAAGCAATGGACCAGCAATTAAGAAAAACCTTAAAAAAATACTGTATAAAAATAAAGCAATTTTAAATTCATTCAAAAAAAAAAATCACTTCTATAACAAACTTTCAAAAATAAACAAAATTTGAAACTTTTAAAAATAAAAAAAACAGTGAGCGGAGCAGTATAGTCGGACGGGGCCGACCATACGATACCCTACACAACTACCACGGAACTCAAATTTTTTGCGGATGTTTATTCCGAGCCTGGGCAATATTTCGTGATATTTTCCCCCTCTTGCCCGATTAGAGGTAAACAGCACCTCACAGTGACATATTTTGCGAATATTTCGAGTATTCAGTACAGCTATTGTCCAGATTCCTTCGGCTTTCATTTGTGGTCTATAGATCGACTCGAAAATAACACCAAAAATTAAGTTTTCGGTCCACTTCATTCCAAAATTATTATCTGATCATCACCGAAAATTATAGGCGTTGTCCTTGACCATAACTGGAACCTCATGGAACATTTCAAAGCGATCAGCGCTATATTTCCGCCCTCCAGTATGGTAATGTGTTACTAAATAATATACGTATACGGATATACCTGTAAATATTTTGGTGTAACTCCCACATCCGAGCACATACAACAATATAATTGGTATTAATTTAAAGGTCAACCACTCCTCTTGGATAAATCAACTTCTCGGGTCTATGTCCATCAAGGACAAATATATACGCTATAGAATACAAATTTTGTCATTTTTCACACAAAAGTCAGGGTCCATTTGACCCGCTAAATATTGACCGATCTCTATCAAAACATGCATGCTTATTCTTTGGCCCGATCCCCTTCTCCATGCAAAATTTCAAGATGTTCGAGCCATTATTGCGGCCTCTGGAGCGACCAGAAAAACCGACAAAAATTTCGTATTTGGTCCATTTCATCCCCTATATATTAACCGATCTTTCCGAAAAACAATAGGGGTCTTCATTGGCCAGAACCCATCCTACATGCAAAATTTCGTGAAGATTGGTCCATAACTGTGGCCTGTATCGTGTTTACAAATTATAATGGACAGACGGACGGACGGACGGACACACATGTCTAGATCGACTCAGCTAGTCGAGATATGACGATCGGTATACTTAAAGGTGGGTCTAGGACCAATATTTCGCGGCGTTACAAACTTTTTGGGCTGCACAAAGCTATAATACCCTGACAACATAGTTGTGTAGGGTATAACAACAACAACACTTATTACAACCAATTACCATTACAATTGTTTCAAAAAAAGAAATAAATAAATAATCTTCAACTATAATGAGCCTTTTCTTTTTTTATTTCTGAATGAAATTGAACATCGATTTTTGAGGACAAGTTTTTGATGCTATGTTCCCAATGGATAAGGGAAAAACATTGTTAAAAAACGATTTTTATAGCTGTAAAAAACAAACTTAAAAAAAAGAAATAAAATTTTCGACAACATTTATTACATATAAATATAAAATATTTACAGATTACTATTATCGTTGTTCCCAAAAAAAATCTTCAACTGTTATGAACCCTTTCTTTTTTAATTTCTGACTGATATTGAACTTCGATACTATCTTCATTGTGAATTTGATTTAAATATTTTTTTGTTTTCATTGACAATCATAAAACTAAACGTTGATGCATTTGAAGAATATTTTTCCAATAGCATTATTTTAAAATCTTATTTTTTCAAAAATATTTTTTTAACTGAAAAAAATATGTTTAGTGACTACTCTATGCTTAAAGTTTATGATTGTCCAAATACATATTTTATTTGGACAATCATAAACTTGGATGAGAAAAGAAAATATTTGTCATCGACTATTTTAATTGTGATTTTTTTAAGAAAAACATTTTCTTTAAAATCTGTAGCAGATATTGAACAATTTATTATTCAATTCTCTTATAAAAAATCCACGTTTAAACAGATATTATATTTTAAATATATTTTGTTGTTTCCTAAAGAATTTCTTCAGAGTGATTTTTTTTCAAAACTATTTTTTACTTTAACTAATTAAAGGTGGAATTTTAAAGAAATATTTTTCTATGAACGTGGATTTTTTATATATAAGGATTTTCATCAAGCGTGTGTGTGTGTGTTTATGGGCAAAGAATAAGCATGACTGTTTTGATGCAGATGAGTCAATATTTAGCGGGTCAAATAGATCCAGAGTTTTATGTTGAAAATTATAAAATGTGTATTCAATGGCGTATTTATTTTCTCCTGTAGGACATAGACTCGAGATGTTGATAGTATATCCAAGAGGAGTGGTTGACCTTTAAATTTATACCAATTATATTGTTGCATGAACTCGGATGTGGGAGTTATACATAAATATAATATTTAAAGGTGTCTATGTGTTCTGATACTGCTTAGTATTATAATTATTTATAGGGCGGAAATGTCGCGCTGATCGCGCATTGAAATTTTGAAGTTCTGGTTATGGTCAAGGACGTCGCTTATAATTTTCGGTGATGTTGAGATGTTATTTGGGGTTGCAATGAACCGAAAAGTTTATTTTTGTCAGACTATAGGCCATTATTATATACAGAGCATTATATATTTTACACGTTGAAGGGGATCTGAACAAATAGGGGCACCTTTGGCAATCGCGTTTTCGATATGAAGCTCTCACCGTACATCACTAGTTTCGATACATAGGTATCGAATATCGAAATAAATAACTGACACAAAGTTTGAAATTTCTAGCCAATAAACTTATTTAGTTACATGAGTTTTTGTATTTATACCCTACACAACTATGTTGTCAAGGTATTATAGCTTTGTGCAGCCTCAAAAGTTTGTAACGCCGCGAAATATTGGTCCTAGACCCACCTTTAAGTATACCGATCGTTATATCTCGACTAGCTGAGTCGATCTAGACATGTGTGTCCGTCTGTCCATTATAATTTGTAAACACGATATAGGCCACAGTTATGGACCAATCATCACGAAATTTTGCATGCAGAATGGGTTCTGGCCAATGAACACCCCTATTGTTTTTGGAAAAGATCGGTTAATATCTAGGGGATGAAATGGACCAAAAACTTTATTTTTGTCTGATTTTCTGGTCGCTCCAGAGGCCGCAATTATGACCCAAACACCGCGAATTTTTGCACGGAGAAGGGGATCGGGACAAAGAATAAGCATGCCTGTTTTGATAATGATCGGTCAATATTTAGCGCGTCAAATGGACCCTGACTTTTGTGGGAAAAATAACAAAATTAGTATTCTATGGCGTATATATTTACCCGTGAAGGACCTAGACCCAAAAAGTTGATAGTATGTTCAAGAGGAGTATTTGACCTTTAAATTGATACCAATTATATGGTCGTATGTACTCAGATGTGGGAGTTACCCTTAAATATTTACAGGTGCTTACGTATTCAGACATTATTTAGTAACCCAAAACCACACTAGAGGGCGGAAATATAGCGCTGAAAATGTCCATGAGATTCCAAGGCGTCAAGGACAACGCCTATAATTTTCGGTGATGATCAGATAATAATTTTGGGATGAAGTGGACCGAAATCTTAACTTTTTGTGTTACCTATTTATTTATTTTTTTAAGTCGATCTATAGGCCACAATTAAAAGCCCAACATCATAACATAATTCACGGTAAAGAGAATCTGGACAAGTGCAGCCCTCGTCTACTGAATATTAGTAATATTTGTTGACCTTTAGTCGGGTTTCAGGAGGGTGCAAATAACGCATAGTTAAAGTTTCGTGGAAGTTGTGTAGGGTATTATATGGTCGGCCCCGTCCGACTATACTGCTCCGCTCACTGGTTTTATAGATGTTTCTGTAATATTTCAATTCCATATCGTAAGTATTTCGTGTATTAAACTTTTTAAATGTTTAAGACAATATTATTAAAAAGTGGTTAACTACGATGTGTATTATTATAGAAATATTTAAAAATATAATGTTTCGAAATTGCATATACAAGATCAAACGTGCTTATATTGACGAAAATGCGATAGAAAATCCCTATTTCTGATGGTGTGTGCGACCTTGATATGTAAACGTCCGCCGCTAGAAAATAAAGCCCTATAATTCAAACATTGTGTGGCGTATTAAAACCAAATAGAGCCTTTGGAGGATCAGAATTTCAACCAGACTGATAGCGATGACAATTACCCGACTATGCTGAAGCTACCCCGGGTTGGGGCACATTCGGCGAAATATCGCGCAATATTGCCCAGGTTTAGAATACAGAACCGCATAAAGTTAAAAATTCGCGGTAGTTGGGTAGGGTATCTTTTTTCAAAAGACTCTTAAAAATGTCTTTTAAAATATATTTCATCTGTATATGATTATGAAAAATAACCCGAAAATAATTTTTAGAAAAAAAAACATTTCTTTATAAAATAAATATGGGTGGGTAAATATTAAATCCTGTAATAGCCCCTGAAAATTTAGCGCCCTTTAATCTATATACCAATAGTTTTTTTTTTAAGATAAACATCCCATTAGCTCCTAGAAAACATACTTAAAATAAATACCCACGCTTATATATGATCCTATTTTTTATGGAACAAAAATATTTCAAAAATTTGCTATTCATGATTATGTCGGAAGAAAATGCTTTCAAATGTCTACGATTCAGTTTGATCCCTAAAAATATTCTTTAAAATATCAAGGCTGTTTGATGATGGTCCTTTAAATATTATTCATATTCTTAAAATAATTCACGCGTATCCCTGAAAAAATAGTCTTTAAAATTTTTGAAGAAATCAAAATATTCACGCCTGATCCCTAAGTAAATATCCCTTATTTGTGGTACTTACAATAAATTATTTTTGAAAAATTCACGCATCTGCTTTTACCCTCAAATTATTCTTTTACAATCTACGCTTACTGATAGACCGTATAAAAAATTTTTTAAAATATTACGCTTATTTATGGTCCCTGAAATATAATTTGTTAATAATTCCAGCATGTGAAAGGCCATTAAAATATTTTTTAAAAAATCCAATTTTTTAATTCTTTAAAAAACGTTTCTTTTTTGTGTTTAAAAATCTCACGCTTCTATTACTTTTTTTTAAAACTATGATTTATTTATTTCATAATTGTCCTTATTATCACGGTCCCCGAATAAACATTAAAAAAATAAGGTCATTGATTTTTTTTAATAATGCTTATGATAGTATTTAAAATATATTTTTAAAGGATACGCGGAGTTATTGTTCCAAGGAAAAATATTTTTTAAAAATAAAAGATTCTTAAAAATATCTTTCAAAATGTATTTTTTTATTCTATAAAAAACACTTATTGATAAAATTTTTCTTTAAAAATCTTACGCTTATTTTTTCTACAAAATATCACGTTTCTTTTATTCCCTAAATTCCATTGAATGAATAGCTCCAAAAATCCACACTTATTTATAAATATCGACAACCATTTCAAAACCTTGCCTCATTGGAGGTCCTTAGAAAACATTTATTTAAAAGATCCACACTTCTTTTTGATGTCTGAAAAAAAACATTCTTTACCAAAAATCGTAAATCTGTATTTTGTGATATCCTGTCACTTGATTGCCTGTCATAAATTCTGTAATAATTCGAATGTCAACAATTAATTAATGGCGGCTGCTGCTGCGGGGTCAGTTATTATTGGCAAATTGTATTCCATAGCGGATGTTAAATTTATTATTCACATGGGCATACTTAGTGTCACGCCATTCCACAAATATCCATATCCATCCTTACAAACACACAAACCCACACACATATGTCTGTACGTGCAAAAATGATGACTTTTACAAAACATTAGTGGTCTATTAACACTTAATTTGAATTTAATGTATTCCGATTTTATGAAGACGACTCATACCAAAAGTCGTCAGATTTCAAGTTTCAATGAGATTTACATGTGTAAGGCAAAACACATATGTGTATGGGAATACACCCACACATATGTTTATTGTGTGTGTGTGGTATAAATCACACACGCACACACTTGCCACTGGCTAAAAATTAAAACACCTCACTCAGCACCGATTTCTGTTTTGAGTGTTATTTTGCCCCTTGGAGCTTTAGCCAGGAGGAGGGCGAGAAGGATATCGAGTGGTAGATGGTTGTGTTCGTCAAGTGCTTAAGGCTCTTCTCCCTCGACGTCGTAATGAGTCCTTAATCGATAAATAAATCAAATGGAAAACTCAAATCCAATTTGCAATTAAAACCCCCAAAAATATTTAATCACAAACATGAAATATACACACACACACTCAAGCACGCACAAACACACACGCGCTACACATTAATACATACATGTTGCATGTACATGTAATCGTAATAAATCGATGAAGTATCGTTGGGGGTTATTGAATCTTGAAATTATTGATTATTTTATGGATGGATTTTTTTTTAAATTATTTTCAGGGTTTGTTTAGGGCGTGAATTTTTTTAAAACTGATTTTTTTGAGTTTTTCCAAAGGCGTGGATTTTTTAAAAATTATTTTTCGAGATTTTCCAAAGGCGTGGATTTTTGCTCCTGCTTTTGGTTTTCGAGATTTTCCAAAGGCTTGGATTTTTGAAAAAATATTTTTCGAGATTTTCCAAAGGCCTGGATCCAAAAAAAAAATTTTGGTGTTCTTCCAAAGGCGTGGATTATAAAAGGAAATATTTTTGTTTTAATTTTATTGCAAGTTTTTTCTTCTATTTCTTGACGTCATGTGATTCGTATACAAATAATGAATGTGTCACAAACACTCTCCAGACATTGAATTGTTTTGTCAAAAGGCATTTTTTGCTGCTGGCGCTGATATCCTTTGAATTATGATTTGAATGAAGGAAGAAAAACAAAAAAAATATTATCAATAGCCTACTCCCCACAATATGAAACGCAGCTGGATAATAAAAATATAATAAATATTTGTACATACATACAAATGTATGTATGTAAAATACATTATCATAATATTTGAGGTTTACCAGAGGTTGGTTGGTACATCCTTTAATCCTTTTGACTTTAACGCGTCTCAGCAACATTTTCCCGCACTTATTTTGACTTTCCATGAAATGAAGATTTCCTGGAAAATCCTCTAGCTAAAAATCTAAAATAAAATTTCCTTATCAATTGGTAGTTGTAATATTATTATAGCATTTTTGTTGTAATTATAATTCAGCTGGAAGTTATCCAGAATTTAAATATAAATATATTCTTTAAAAAATCCACGCCTTAGTAAGCGCTTGAAAAAATATTCTTTAAAAAATCCACGCCTTAGTAAGCGCTTGAAAAAATATTCTTTAAAAAATCCACGCCTTAGTAAGTCCTTGAAAAAATATTCCTTAAAAAATCCACGCCTTAGTAAGTCCTTGAAAAAATATTCCTTAAAAAATCCACGCCTTAGTAAGTCCTTGAAAAAATATTCCTTAAAAAATCCACGCCTTAGTAAGTCCTTGAAAAAATATTCCTTAAAAAATCCACGCCTTAGTAAGTCCTTGAAAAAATATTCCTTAAAAAATCCACGCCTTAGTAAGTCCTTGAAAAAATATTCCTTAAAAAATCCACGCCTTAGTAAGTCCTTGAAAAAATATTCCTTAAAAAATCCACGCCTTAGTAAGTCCTTGAAAAAATATTCCTTAAAAAATCCACGCCTTAGTAAGTCCTTGAAAAAATATTCCTTAAAAAATCCACGCCTTAGTAAGTCCTTGAAAAAATATTCTTTAATAAATCCACGCCTCAGATAGTCCTTGAAAAAATATTCTTTAATAAATCCACGCCTCAGATAGTCCTTGAAAAAATATTCTTTAATAAATCCTTTAACAAATCCACGCCTCAAATGGTCCTTCAAAAAATGTCCTTTAACAAATCCACGCCTCAAATGGTCCTTCAAAAAATATCCTTTAACTTTGGATGGTCCATGAAAAAATATTCTTTAACAAATCCACGCCTCAAATGGTCCTTCAAAAAATATCCTTTAACTTTGGATGGTCCATGAAAAAATATTCTTTAAAAAATCCACGCCTCAGATAGTCCTTGAAAAAAATATTGTTTAATAAATCCACGCCTCAAATAGTCCTTGCAAAAAATCTTCTTTAATAAATCCACGCCTCAGATAGTCCTTGAAAAAATTTTCTTTAATAAATCCAAGCATCAGATAGTCCTTGAAAAATATATTCTTTAATAAATCCAAGCCTCAGATAGTCCTTGAAAAAAATATTCTTTAAAAAATCCACGCCTATTGATGGTCTCTAAAAAAATTAATGTTTTAAAAATATAAAATATTTTCCCCCTATTTCAAATTGTAATCTTCTTCGCCATTTTCTCAATTCACCCATGCTAATTTTCCAAAGGACAAAAAAATCCTTTAAATGCAATGCTTACTGAAAAATAAATTAATTGTTACGCTTTTTAGACAACCAACCGGACCAGCAAAGTCCCTTTATACCACCATCGGCTTTTGTTATGCCTTTTATACCACCTTCACGATTTTTTCTACCTTCGCTTCTACGACTTCGGTCGTCTGTCAGCCCTCCATTTCTCTCATTGAAACCAAAAACAAATCTACTTTACCCTACAAAAAAATTAAGAAACATTTTTAATAATTAATAAGTGAAATACAGAAATAAAAATAAAGAAAATAAAAAAATGGACGACCCAAACCAGCCAAGCTCACCTCTATATAAAGGCTAGAGAAAGCGGATGAGCAGAAATGTTGAAACATTGGAGGATGATAGTAAAGAGATATTGTTGTTGTGTTTATGATTGCAGCAGATGTTTGGATGGTGGTGGTATAAAGGTAATGACTGGTGGTAATGTTGGCGGCACGCGTTCCTATTGACTGTCAATGTTAACGACTGAATGTGGTGGGACCGAAATTTAGATATCGTGGCATAGACATTGTCTGTCTATAGTTAAAGGTTGAAGTTGAAACATCACAGAAATATTATGAGGTGTGTGTTTGTATTTAAATATTTAATTTTAAATATCTATGGAAGAACCTAAATTAATTTACAGGATTTTTATACCCTACACAACTATGTTGTCTGGATAGCTTTGTGATGCCCCAAAAGTTTGTAACACCGCGAAATATTGGTCCTAGACCCACCTTTAAGTATACCGATCGTCATATCTCGACTAGCTGAGTTGATCTAGACATGTGTGTCCGTCCGTCCGTCTGTCCATTATAATTTGTAAACACGATACAGGCCACAGTTATGGACCAATATTCACGAAATTTTGCATGTAGGATGGGTTCTGCCCAATGAAGACCCTATTGTTTTTGGTAAAGATCGGTTAATATTTAGGGGATGAAATGGACAAAATACTTAACTTTACATGGAGAACGGTATCGGGCTAAAGAATAAGCATGCCTGTTTTGATAAGGATTGGTCAATATTTAGCGGGTCAAATGGACCTTGACTTTTGTGTGAAAAATTACAAAATTTCTATTCTATGGTGTATATATTAGCCCCTGAAGGACACAGACCCGAGAAGTTGATAGTATATCCAAGAGGTGTGGTTGACCTTTAAATTGACACCTCTTTATGGTCGTATGTACTCAGATATGGGAGGTACACTTAAATATTTACAGTTGGTTACGTACTGAGATATTATTTAGTAACCCATTACCACACTAGATGGTGGAAAAATAGCACTGATAGCTTTGAAATTTTACATGAGATTCCAGTTGTGGTCAAGGACAACGCCTATAATGAAGATGAAGTGGACCGTGTGTGTGTTTTTTTTTTTCGTTTCGATCTATAGGCCACAATTATAAGCCGAATATTAAATATCACGAAATATTGTCGAGGCTCGGAATAAACAATCGCAGAGAGTTAGAGTTCCATGGTAGATGTGTAGGGTATCGCAAGGTCGGCCCCGCCCGACTATACTGCTCCGCTCACTGGTTTAAATAATATTTTTGAAGTGGATGAAATGAGGCCGATCCGATCGTCATATCTCGACGAAGAGGCTCAAATGAAGCGTGGATTTTTTAAATAATATTTTTGAAGAGGCTCAAATGAGGCGTGGATTTTTTAAATAATATTTTTGAAGAGGCTCAAATGAGGCGTGGATTTTTTAAATAATATTTTTGAAGAGGCTCAAATGAGGCGTGGATTTTTTAAATAATATTTTTGAAGAGGCTCACATGAGGCGTGGATTTTTTAAATAATATTTTTCATATTTTGACATTTCTTCCTTGAAGAAATATGTTTTAAAAAGAATCAACTTTTATTTTTGAATCTTGCCAGTGATCCTTCCTTGTCTAGACCACAAAAACTCCTAAGCAAATAAACATTACTAAGCAGTTTTTTGGCGTCCCCACAACTGCTTAACATTTCAATCGAACAAATATTACTGTTGGTGATTTATGCAAACAGCTTGTAAAATATATATTATTGTCTGTCAATAATATAAAGAAAAACATTCACACACACACACACATCCCGACATCCCTTACGAAACTGTAACATTTTGAAAAAGTAGGAAAAAACCATTCAACAATTTACATATGTCCATGGTCACAGTCTATCTTTTGAATTTCCTTCGATATGTTTTTGCTACATTTCTTCTTCAGACTTTATTCCCACGTTTCGATTTGTCCCCCTTTCCCAGTGACACACAATTGATTCCTTTTACAAATGGAAACAAATACAAAGAGAATATTTTATTTATATTCTAAATGCTGTTGGATATCTGGGGTATTACTGCAGTAAGACATGTAGACACATATGTGTGGTTGTATGTGTGTGTTTTGGTTCGAGGGAGTATGTCCCTGACACTGTGGTCGGGTGACGTTTGCCGCACACGGCTTTGTGGTAGACCCTCCTCGTATTATAACAGGTTCTGAAAAAAATAAAGTGGTACGTTTTTTTTGCCTTCATTGTGTTTGCATCCTTTCACTACCTTGTTATCCTTTAAGTGTATCCTTTCATGGTATATGTATTTCTATGTAACAATAATGGTAGTAACATTAAAACACACATTCATACATGCAAATAATGTTTGTTTGTTTGTTTGTTTGCCTTTTTGTGCGGTGATTGTAAATAAAAATGTAAACATTTGTGTAAGCGATTTTTTTTCAGTTAGAAGGGTAAAATGTTTGGGGGAGAGAAAGTCCTTTTCTAAAAGGATTTATTAAGAGTTTACTAACATTTGGATGCAAATATTTAAACGGGGCGTTTAAAATAAGTGTAACATAAATTTGAGAACAAAAACACCTCTTAAAAGGACTAAATAAATAAGGACCCGGGATAGGTCTTTTAAATAAAAAGGTCCTTAAGGGTTAAATATTTAAAAGAAGTTTTTGTAATATTTCTTTTGGTTTTCGAAAAAATATTATTTTAAAAAACCACGTCTCATCTTATGTTCTTCAATACTATTATTTAAAAAAAAATGCACGCTCATTTCATGCTCTTCTAAAATATTCTTTTAAAAATCCACGCCTCTGTTAGTCCTTGATAAATATTATTTTTATAATTTACGCCCGAGTAGATCCTTGGAATATCCCTTAATAGAATTCTGTAATTACTTACTTACATAGCTGGCTTGTGACAGAACTTTCGTTCCATAAACCGAGCGTATAAAATATTTCCAGGCGCGTCGGTCTTTTGCGCAGTTTTTCCAATTTGAAAGACCATATTCGGCAATGTTGTCTTTGACTTGATCTTTCCAACGTATTTTTGGCCTTCTCCTTCTGCGCGAAACATCAGCTGGTTCGCTTTTATATGCCTTCTGGGATGGGGCTTCTTCATTCATTCTCACAACATAACCTATCCATGACGTAGTCGCTGCAGCTCAATACGTCTAGCAATGTCGATGTCCGAGAATAGCTGGTACAACTGCTTGCGTAAGTACCCATGCTTCAGATCCGTATAACAGCACGGGTAGTATCAGCGTCTTGTAGAGTGTGAATTTGGTCTGGCGGGAGGTGGCCTTGCTATTGGGTTGTTTGCTCAGACCATAGTAGCATCTGTTGGCCATCACTATCCTTCTCCGAATTTCAAAACTGTATCATTCGTTTTATTTATGGCTGTTACCAAGGTATATAAAATCTTTGACTACCTCGAAGCTGTAGTTCTCAAGTTCCACAGTTGGTCTGAGACTACTGGACGTCTTGCGCGTTGATACCATCAGCTTGGTCTACTCGCCGTTTACTGCCAGACCCATTTTGGCAGACTCCTTCTCAATTTGTTCAAAGGTGACTGTTACCGCTCACAATGTTCGACCTATTATGTCGATGTCATCGGCGTAGGTGAGTAACATGTGTTATTTGGTGTACAGAGTGCCATTTCTTTCATTTTTGCCTCTCGTATGACCTTTTCCAGCAGGATGTTAAAAAGGTCACACGACAAACTATCACCTTGTCTGAATCCTCGTTCGGTATTAAAGGGCTCCGAGAGGTCCTTTAACTGCTGATCTTGTGCCTGTTAAAGTTATCCTGCATAGCCGAATAAATTTTGCAGGAATGCCAAACGCAGACGTGGCTTTATACACTCCTGAACGGATAGAGCTGTCGAATGCGGCTTTATAGTCGGGATTTTTTCCAGGATTTGGCGCAGAGTGAAAATCTTGTCAATTGTGGATTTGCCAATCTGAAGCCGCATTGGTATGGTCCAATAATGTCATTGACCATTGGCTTCAATCGTTCACACAGCACACTGGCTAGTACTTTATATGCTATGGACAGAAGGCTAATTTCTCTACAGTTGGTACATATCGTCTTGTCTCCTGTTTGTGCACAGGACACAGGATGCTTAGGTTCCAATCATTGGGCATGCATTCTTCTAGCCAAATTGTACTAATCAGCTGGTACATGCTCTTGACCAGCATCTGACCACCAGTTTTGAATAGTTCGGCTGGCAACCCGTCGGCTCCTGCTGCTTTATTGCTCTTGAACCGATTAATGAGAATCCTGTAATTAGTTTTGTTTTTTTTCCATAGAAATTTAAAATTAAATATTTGGAATAATTACAACTACATACACCCGCACACAAATACATTTACTTACCTCATAATATTTCTGTGATGTTTCAACTTCAACCTTTAACAATAGACATACAATGTCTATGCCACGATATCGAAATTTCGGTTCCGCCACATTCAGTCCTTAACATTGACAGTCAATTATAAAGCGTGCCGCCAACATTACCAACAGTCATTACCTTCATACCACCACCATCCCAAAAACAAGTTCCTATCATAAACACAACAACAATGTCTCCCTACTATCATCTTCCAATGTTTCAATATTTCCGCTCATTCGCATTCTCTAGCCTTTATAGAAAGAGGAACTTGGCTGGTTTGGGTCGTCAATTTTTTATTTTCTTTATTTTCATTTCAATATTTCACTTATTAATTATTAAAAATGTTTTTTAATTTTTTGTAAGGCAAAGAAGATTTGTTTTTTATTTCAATGAGAGAAATGGAGGACAGACGGCCGAAGTCGTAAAAGGGAAGATAGAAAAAAAATCGTGAAGGTGGTATCGATGGTGGTATAAAGGGACTCCTACTGGTCCCGTCGGTTGTCTAAAAAGCGTAACAATTAATTTATGTTTTCAGTAAGCTTTAAATGAACAAAAATTGTATTTAAAGGATTGTTTTGTCCTTTGGAAAATTAGCATGGAAGAATTGAGAAAATGGCGAAGAAGATACCAGTTTACAATGAGAGAAAATATTTCAATTATTTAACGTAACGTTAAGTATTGGACGTAATTTCATAAATTCATGAAGTCATAGACAATATTTTAAGTCAGGATATATTCAGGCGTAAATTTTTCAAAGAATATTTTTTTCAAGGACTAACAGAGGCGTGGATGTTTTAAAGAATATTTTTCCGAGGACTAACTGAGGCGTGGATTTTTTAAAGAATATCTTTCGAGGACTAACTGAGGCGTAAATTTTTTAAAAAATATTTTTTCGAGGACCATCTGAGGCGTGGATTTTTTAAAGAATATATTTTCGAGGGCATACAAGGCGTGGATTTTTTAAAGAATATATTTTCGAGGGCATACAAGGCGTGGATTTTTTAAAGAATATATTTTCGAGGGCATACAAGGCGTGGATTTTTTAAAGAATATATTTTCGAGGGCATACAAGGCGTGGATTTTTTAAAGAATATATTTTCGAGGGCATACAAGGCGTGGATTTTTTAAAGAATATATTTTCGAGGGCATACAAGGCGTGGATTTTTTAAAGAATATATTTTCGAGGGCATACAAGGCGTGGATTTTTTAAAGAATATATTTTCGAGGGCATACAAGGCGTGGATTTTTTAAAGAATATATTTTCGAGGGCATACAAGGCGTGGATTTTTTAAAGAATATTTTTTGAGGACCATTCAAAGGCGTGGATTTATTAAAGATTATTTTTTCAAGGACCTCCAAAGGCGTGGATTTATTAAAGATTATTTTTTCAAAGGCCTCCAAAGGCGTGGATTTTTTAAAGATTATTTTTCAAAGAACCTCCAAAGGCGTGGATTTATTAAAGATTATTTTTTCAAGGACCTCCAAAGGCGTAGATTTTTTAAAGATTATTTTTCAAAGAACCTCCAAAGGCGTGGATGTTGTAAGGAATATTTTTTGAAGGACCTACTAAGGGGTGGATTTGTTAAAGAATTTTGTTTTCAACGACCATCTGAGGCGTGGATTTTTAAAGATTTTTTTTAATGACCATCTGAGGCGTGGATTTTTTAAAGATTTTTTTAAGGACCATCTGAGGCGTGGATTTTTTAAAGATTTTTTTAAGGACCATCTGAGGCGTGGATTTTTTAAAGATTTTTTTCAACGACCATTTGAGGCATCGGTGAAAATTTTCAAAATTCTTTTAATTTCTTAACAAATCAATTTTAACTCTAATTTAATGGCGAATAAATTTCATCAAAGAGGCTTTCAAAACACACATCATTTCTAATTTAAATAAAACTATATGATGATCCTTTGCCAATGAGAAAGTAAAGTAAAACCCATTTGAGGATTATTATCTTTCAACCGCAAGTCAATCAGTTATCCAGCCATTTCAATATTTGTCAACACATTTTATTAAAACCCGCACTAAATCTACCAAATTGGTAGTTTATTTATAGTAAACGTTGTAATTTTTATAAAATAAAGACAGATTTAGTTTGATTGAAATGTCAACCGCATTCCGGATTGATGTATTTGCTCTCCAAATATATTCCAAGATGTGTATATGCAAAAATGAGGGTCACTCATTTGTATGGTTAGGATAATACGTGGGTATTCATTTAATTGAAGCCATTTGGTAGGTAGTATATTAAACGATTTGATCCTTTTTCTAAAAATACATTTGCATAAAATGAAAGGAAATAAATATCGTAGACAGATTATTGGGTAATCCATGGAGATGAACTGTCAATAGGGATCAGGAATTTCACAAATGATTAAATACATACATGCCAAAAATATTTTTAAACCAGTGCGGAGCGGAGCAGTATAGTCGGACGGGGCCGACCATACGATACCCTACACAACTACCACAGAACTCTATCTTTCTGCGGATTTTTATTCCGAGCCTGGATAATATTTCGTGATAGTTGGTTGCAACCTCTTGCCCGATTAGAGGTCAACAGGACCTCTTCATTACACTGAAATATTTTCGGAATATTACCAATATTCAGTATAGCCCTTCTAATTAAATTTCAAAATTTCTTGAAGATTGGTACATAACTGTGGCCTGTTTCGTGTTTACAAATTATAATGGACAGACGGAGGGACGAACACACATGTCTATATTGACTCAGCTAGTCGAGATATGACGATCGGTATACTTAAAGGTGGGTGCACAAAGCTTTAATACCCTGACAACATAGTTGTGTAGGGTATAAAAATCCATGCCTATTAATGGTCCTTTAAAATTAAAAAAAAGATATTTTGTAAAAATCCCTTTTAATGGTGGTCCTTTTTTATTCATTAAAAAATATTCATTACAAAACCCAGGCTTTTTGTGGCTCTTGAAAAAACATCTTTTTACAAAATCCTCGTTTTGAAAAAATATTCTTTAAAAAATCCTCGTTTTGAAAAACTATTCTTTAAAAAATCCTCCGCCTTGGTGTGACTTGAAAAAATATTCTTTAAAAAATCCACGCCTTGGTGTGACTTGAAAAAATATTCTTTAAAAAATCCACGCCTTGGTGTGACTTGAAAAAATATTCTTTAAAAAATCCACGCCTTGGTGTGACTTGAAAAAATATTCTTTAAAAAATCCACGCCTTGGTGTGACTTGAAAAAATATTCTTTAAAAAATCCACGCCTTGGTGTGACTTGAAAAAATATTCTTTAAAAAATCCACGCCTTGGTGTGACTTGAAAAAATATTCTTTAAAAAATCCACGCCTTGGTGTGACTTGAAAAAATATTCTTTAAAAAATCCACGCCTTGGTGTGACTTGAAAAAATATTCTTTAAAAAATCCACGCCTTGGTGTGACTTGAAAAAATATTCTTTAAAAAATCCACGCCTTGGTGTGACTTGAAAAAATATTCTTTAAAAAATCCACGCCTTGGTGTGACTTGAAAAAATATTCTTTAAAAAATCCACGCCTTGGTGTGACTTGAAAAAATATTCTTTAAAAAATCCACGCCTTGGTGTGACTTGAAAAAATATTCTTTAAAAAATCCACGCCTTGGTGTGACTTGAAAAAATATTCTTTAAAAAATCCACGCCTTGGTGTGACTTGAAAAAATATTCTTTAAAAAATCCACGCCTTGGTGTGACTTGAAAAAATATTCTTTAAAAAATCCACGCCTTGGTGTGACTTGAAAAAATATTCTTTAAAAAATCCACGCCTTGGTGTGACTTGAAAAAATATTCTTTAAAAAATCCACGCCTTGGTGTGACTTGAAAAAATATTCTTTAAAAAATCCACGCCTTGGTGTGACTTGAAAAAATATTCTTTAAAAAATCCACGCCTTGGTGTGACTTGAAAAAATATTCTTTAAAAAATCCACGCCTTGGTGTGACTTGAAAAAATATTCTTTAAAAAATCCACGCCTTGGTGTGACTTGAAAAAATATTCTTTAAAAAATCCACGCCTTGGTGTGACTTGAAAAAATATTCTTTAAAAAATCCACGCCTTGGTGTGACTTGAAAAAATATTCTTTAAAAAATCCACGCCTTGGTGTGACTTGAAAAAATATTCTTTAAAAAATCCACGCCTTGGTGTGACTTGAAAAAATATTCTTTAAAAAATCCACGCCTTGGTGTGACTTGAAAAAATATTCTTTAAAAAATCCACGCCTTGGTGTGACTTGAAAAAATATTCTTTAAAAAATCCACGCCTTGGTGTGACTTGAAAAAATATTCTTTAAAAAATCCACGCCTTGGTGTGACTTGAAAAAATATTCTTTAAAAAATCCACGCCTTGGTGTGACTTGAAAAAATATTCTTTAAAAAATCCACGCCTTGGTGTGACTTGAAAAAATATTCTTTAAAAAATCCACGCCTTGGTGTGACTTGAAAAAATATTCTTTAAAAAATCCACGCCTTGGTGTGACTTGAAAAAATATTCTTTAAAAAATCCACGCCTTGGTGTGACTTGAAAAAATATTCTTTAAAAAATCCACGCCTTGGTGTGACTTGAAAAAATATTCTTTAAAAAATCCACGCCTTGGTGTGACTTGAAAAAATATTCTTTAAAAAATCCACGCCTTGGTGTGACTTGAAAAAATATTCTTTAAAAAATCCACGCCTTGGTGTGACTTGAAAAAATATTCTTTAAAAAATCCACGCCTTGGTGTGACTTGAAAAAATATTCTTTAAAAAATCCACGCTTTGGTGTGACTTGAAAAAATATTCTTTAAAAAATCCACGCCTTGGTGTGACTTGAAAAAATATTCTTTAAAAAATCCACGCCTTGGTGTGACTTGAAAAAATATTCTTTAAAAAATCCACGCCTTGGTGTGACTTGAAAAAATATTCTTTAAAAAATCCACGCCTTGGTGTGACTTGAAAAAATATTCTTTAAAAAATCCACGCCTTGGTGTGACTTGAAAAAATATTCTTTAAAAAATCCACGCCTTGGTGTGACTTGAAAAAATATTCTTTTAAAAATCCACGCCTTGGTGTGGCTTGAAAAAATATTCTTTAAAAAATCCACGCTTTGGTGTGACTTGAAAAAATATTCTTTAAAAAATCCACGCCTTGGTGTGACTTGAAAAAATATTCTTTAAAAAATCAACGCCTATTGATGACCCCTTAAAATATTTATTTAAAAACCCCACTCATTTGGTTGAGGGCGTTTGGAAAAATATATATTTTTTAATCACCGGCTATGAAAGATCCTTTGAAAAAATATTCTTTAGTCCTTGACCAAGAAAAATATTATTTAAGAATTTAAAATGTTTTTCTTTCAAAATCCACGAGCTTGAAAAATATATGTATCTTACATATGTATGTCTCAGTAAATTGTTACCAAACAATTTCCAAAATCTAATGTATTTAAACGTTAATTAAAATTAACTCAAAACTTCATTGCCCATCACACGCTCTCCCTCCGATCCGCATATTTTTGAATGAGTCAAATTTTGAACTTTTCGAAATGTTAAAAGTGTTTGTAATTATTTCTAACCGAATTTCCCCCACCATCACCACAACTATGTGTAGTTAGACACGAGTATTTACATATTTACATTTTGTAAATAGTCGCAGTTCTTTTAGGAAGTTGGAACTTGATGGTGTAGGCGTGTGTGATTCTGTGGTGGAGGAGAATCTAGGGTAAACTACAACAGTTGGGCTAGGTTAATAAATTTATACGCAATAAGAATGTGTATACCCCACACAGGAGGTGGAGAATGGGACAGGACATTTTTGGACCATATTTTTTTAATGGCAAATTATAAGCGTGGATTAAGGACAATTTGAAAGGATGGACTTTTTTGAAAATATTTTTGTAGGAATCTGTTAAATGCGTGGATTTTTTAGCATCCAATATAAGCGTGGTTTCCTGAAAAAGATTTATTGGCAGTGGATTTTTTAAAAAAAAAATTTAAAGACCAATTATAAGTAAGGGGTTCTTATGCATATTTGTAAGAATCCATTGCAAGCGTGAATATTTATACCCTTCACCATTCTGTGTTACAGATATATTTATTTATTTTGATATATTTTTTTAAAGATTTTTAAAAGTATTAATATAAAATTTTGAATTACTTATAAAATATTTTTAATGACAAATTATAATCCTGGATTTCTTATAAAATATTTTTCCTAAGACATTTTTTTAAATATTTTTTCTAGGACAATTACAAGCTTACAGAATAGAGCAATTATATATCATACAGAAAACCTAAGAGAGGGCCATCAATAAGCTCGCATTTTTCAAAATCACTTAATGGCATGGTTTTTTATATGTATAATCATGCCTATCATAATTGTAACTCATACGTCTATTGATACATGTTCCTATTCAACATTACTCATACGAAGTACCATGTGATTTCCAAAATCAATGTTGTTCATACGCCTAGTCTGGCTGTCACACATTCGGCATTTTCCATGTAATTGAAATAACAATTCAAATTAGTTTGACTAAATGTAATCCCATTGAAAATTGGTTTTTGATTATTATTTAAAATCGATAATAACACATAGCAATTATTTGTATCTCTTTTTATATATTTTTTCGTTTTTATTTAAAGGTTAAAATATTCAACTCACTCCACTGATATCACTAAAAACAGGGAAATGCTTTGAGAATTTAAATTGTATAACTTAATTTAATAATTTAAAAACAAATGGAATGGGGAGAAATTCCTAAACCATTTTGTGATTATTTACTTCTTGTTTATTTTACAACATTTATATATTTTGTATTCCATTAATGATACTAATTAGTTTGTCTTTTAATTAACTTATAATTTATAATTAAAAATTATTACAACAAGTTGGAAGATGTCGATGTTTAAACACAAACATTTTGAGTAGCATCTTCATAGGGCTTACGCAAAAATAAAATGTAAATATTTTTGGTTTTGGTGTGTAAGAAGATTTTTGAATACTACAACTCCTACTTCAAATCTATTGACTTACAAAAATGTACTTAGTTGGTCCTTGGAAAATATTATTTAATAAATCCACGCCTTAGTTGGTCCTTGGAAAATATTATTTAATAAATCCACGCCTTAGTTGGTCCTTGGAAAATATTATTTAATAAATCCACGCCTTAGTTGGTCCTTGGAAAATATTATTTAATAAATCCACGCCTTAGTTGGTCCTTGGAAAATATTATTTAATAAATCCACGCCTTAGTTGGTCCTTGGAAAATATTATTTAATAAATCCACGCCTTAGTTGGTCCTTGGAAAATATTATTTAATAAATCCACGCCTTAGTTGGTCCTTGGAAAATATTATTTAATAAATCCACGCCTTAGTTGGTCCTTGGAAAATATTATTTAATAAATCCACGCCTTAGTTGGTCCTTGGAAAATATTATTTAATAAATCCACGCCTTAGTTGGTCCTTGGAAAATATTATTTAAATAAATCCACGCCTTAGTTGGTCCTTTGGTGACCCTTGAAAAAATATTCTTTAAAAAATCAACGCCTTAGTTGGTCCTTGAAAAAATATTCTTTAAAAAGTCCACGCCTTTGGTGACCCTTGAAAAAATATTCTTTAAAAAGTCCACGCCTTTGGTGACCCTTGAAAAAATATTCTTTAAAAAGTCCACGCCTTTGGTGACCCTTGAAAAAATATTCCCTTGAAAAAATATTCTTTAAGAAATCCACGCTTTAGATGGTCCTTGAAAAAATATTCTTTAAGCAATCCACGCCTTTGGTGACCCTTGAAAAAATATTCTTTAAGAAATCCACGCCTTTGGTGACCCTTGAAAAAATATTCTTTAAAAAAATCCACGCCTTAGTTGGTCCTTGAAAAAATATTCTTTAAAAAATCCACGCCTTTGGATGGTCCTTAAAAAATATTCTTTAAAAAATCCACCCCTTTGGTGACCCTTGCAAAAATATTCTTTAAAAAATACACGCCTATTTTAAAATTGATGATTAAAATTACTCATACGCTACAAATTACCCCTGATTGAATTATTAAACTACTCATACGCTCCACAGGTACATACACATTAAAATAACTCATACGTTCCGGGTTGTTACCTCAATTTCATAGTCAATTGAATTAACATTTAAATTACTTTCCATCTATCGATAATCCCTACAATATTGCTTTATTCGCATGAAATAGTCTAAACAACCATAAAACATTGACTTTAGTTTTACAAAAATTTTTGGTTTATTTTTTCATTTTTTTGTTATCAATTGGAAAACAGCGTGAAAATCCCCAGCAATGAAGCCGTTAAATGTTTTCGATCGATGAGCACTATTTTGTTCATTTTTTTGTGCAAGGCAATATTTTTTAAATTTTTTGATGTTTTTATTTGAAACATTCTAATAGTTTAAATATTTGCTTTGACTGTAAAAGCTAAAAAATGTTATTTTTTCCGATTTTGTTTTTTTTGTTTCCCTTTTTTACACTTTAGTGTGGCTTATAGTTTGTTTATGCTACAGATTTCGTGACTGTCCATAAATTGTCCTGTAACACCAGCAAAACACCGAGGGGCAATAATGTTGTCTGCGATTTTGGGACTAGATTGTGAGGGTGGGATATACACATACATACATATTTAGTTTGGATGAATTTTCATAAAAGTTAAGAAATGTTGATAATATGAGTTATTAAAAAAATTAAGCTTGGCTTCTTAAAGAACTTTTTTTTCAAGGATTCAATTTAAAAAAATAGGGGTGGATTTTTTTTAAAAATATATATTTTTGAGGGCATTGACTTTATACAGAAAGTTTTTTCAAGCACTCACACAAGGCGTGGATTTTTTAAAGAATATTTTTTCAAGGACCCATTAGCAAAGGCGTGGATTTTTAAAGAATATTTTTTCAAGGACCCATTAGCAAAGGCGTGGATTTTTAAAGAAAATTTTTTCAAAGACCCATTAACAAAGGCGTGGATTTTTTAAAGAATATTTTTTCAAGGACCCATTAGCAAAGGCGTGGATTTTTTAAAGAATATTTTTTCAAGGACCCATTAGCAAAGGCGTGGATTTTTTAAAGAATATTTTTTCAAGGACTTCCACAGGCGTGGATTTTTTAAATAATATTTTTTCAAGGACTTACACAGGCGTGGATTTTTTAAAGAATATTTTTTCAAGGACTTACACAGGCGTGGATTTATTAAAGAATATTATATATTATATATATATATTATATTTAAGAATATTTTTTTTCTAATGCGAGAATTTTTTAAAAATATTTTTACAAAATCTATCGAAGGCGATAAAATGATAAAAACATTTTTTAAGGGCCATCTATGGGTTAACAAAAAATATGGACTTTAAATGGTCGTGGATTTTTTAGACATATTTTTTTAAGGACCATCAATAGGACGGGATTTAAAAAAATATATGTTTTCAAGGACCATTAAAAAGGGTAGATTTTTGTAAAATTTTTTTCAGGGACTATGAATAGGCGTGGATTTGTTAAAAATATTCCATTTTAAGAGACATTTTTTAAGGATCTGCAATAGGCCTGGATTTTAAGAAATATATTTTAGAGACCATCAATAGACATGGATTTAAAAAAAAATGTATAAAAAAGATCTATAAAAACAGAATAAAAAATTGTGTCGTGGATTTTTAAAAAATATATTTTGAAGGACTATCAATAGATATAGATTAACAAAAATCATCAAATAATAGTGTTTTTTGCTCATATACCCTCAATTGGCGTATATTTTTAAAGAATAGGGTTTTTTTTAAATATTTCTATGGCCAACCATCGATTTTTTCAGAGATCGTAATATTTTAGCAAGTGCGGATTTTTGAAGAATATTTTCCAAACCCATCACTAAACGTATTAATTTTGAAAAAAAAACAGTTGTTCAATAATTTTTTTTCCCAACATTACTAATAAAGGAGAGATAGTTAAAGAATAAGGACCGCCAAGAAGCTGTTTTTGAAGAATATTTTTTCAGGACCCTCAATCAAGGGCAATCGAGAAGCGAAGATATTTTTTCATAAATTAAAAGAATATTTATTCAGGGAGCATCTTGAAAAGTGGATTATAAAAAATGTTGATTTCATTTTTTTTATAAGAAAAATCCACAAACAAGGATTTTTATTAAAATTTTTTAAGAAACATCTCCAAACGTTACCTTAAAAAATAAATACCGAAATATTATGGATCTTTAAAACCTATTTCTAAAAATATTTTTCCTTTGTTTGTTTGGCTTCTTTAGTGTTCAGTTCTGTTTGTAGAACACAATTTTAAGTGGTTTACACAAACATTTATATTTTAGTATACACTCTTGTAAGTCAATAGATTTGAAGTAGTTTTGCGTAAAGCTCTTTGAAGATGCTACTCAAAATGTTTTGTGTTTAAGCCACACCATGTTCAAACTTGTTGTAATAATTTTTAATTATAAATTATAAGTTAATTAAAAGACAAACTAATTAGTGCCATTAATGGAATACAAAATATTTAACTATTATAAAATAAACGTGAAGTAAATAAACCAAAAAATATGGTTTGAGAATTGCTCCATATTCCATTTGTTTTTAAATTAAGTTATACAATTTAAATTCTCAAAGCAATTCCTTGCTTTTTAGTGATATCAATGGAATGTGAGTTGAATATTTTAGCCTTTAAATAAAATCGAAAAAAATATATATAAAAAAGAGATACAAATAAACTCCATGTTTTATCAACGATTTATACATAAATTTAATCAAAAACCAATTTTCAACGGCATTAAATTTAGTCAAACTAATTTGAAATGTTAATTCAATTACATGGAAAATGCCGAATGTGTGACAGCCAGACTAGGCGTATGGACAACATTGATTTTGGAAATGACATGGTACTTCTAAGCGTATAAGTAATGTTGAATAGGGACATGTGTTAATAGGCGTATGAGTTACAATTATGATAGGCATGATTATACATATAAAAACCATTCCATTAGGTGATTTTGAAAAATTCAAGCTTATTGATGGCCCTTCCTAAGGTATTCTGTATGAAATATAATTGCTATATTCGGTGAGCTTGTAAATGCCCTGGAAAAATATTTTTAAAGAATTTACACTTGTAATTGTCTTAGGAAAAATATTCAATAATAAATCCTGGATTTTTCATTAAAAAATATTTTATTACTAATTCACAAAATTAAATTAATACTTTAAAAACAATCTTTCAAAAAATATATCAAAATAATATTCTATACCATAGAGTGATGAAGGGTATAAGTATCCACGCTTGTAGTGGATATATAAAAAATATGCTTAAAACTTCCTTACTTATAATTGGTCCTTAAAAAATAATTTTTAAAAAATCTACTATTATAAATTTCCAATAAAAATCGTTTTTAGGAAACCACGCTTATATTGGATCCTAAAAAATCCACGCATTTAACAGATCCCTACAAAAATATTTTTAAAAAAGTCCATCCTTCCAAATAATCCTTAATCCAAGCTTATAATTTGTCATTAAAAAAATATATGGTCCAAAAATGTCCCGTCCCATTCTCCACCTCCTGTGTAGCGTTTACACATTCTTATTGCGTATAAATTTATTAACCTAGCCCAACATTTATATTTCTGCCTCTGTAACCTTTAAATCTTAACAGTTGTAGTTTAGCCTAAATTCTACTCCACCATACACTCACACACACCTACACCACCAAGTTACAAGTTCCTAAAAGAACTGCGACTATTTACAAAATGTAAATACGTATGTACTCGTGTGTAACTACACATAGTTGTGGTGGTGGCGGTGGTGGAAATTCGGTTAGAAATAATTACAAACACTTTTAACATTTCGAAAAGTTCAAAATTTGATTCATTCAAAAATATGCGGGTCGGAGTGAGGGCGTGTGTGGCAGCGAAGTTTTGAGTTAATTTTAATTAACATTTGAATAAAATTGAATTTCGAAATGGTTTGGTAACTATTTACTAAGACATATGTAATTTAAATAATAATGTAAAAGGATCTTAAAAAAAATGTTGAAGGTCAATCCATAGGCGTGGATTTTTTAAAGAAAATTTTTTCAAGTGTCCACCTAAGGCGTGGATTTTTTCAAGAAATTTTTTTCAAGGGTCCACCTAAGGCGTGGATTTTTTAAAGAAACATTTTCAAGGGTCCACCTAAGGCGTGGATTTTTTAAAACATATTTTTTCAAGGGTCTATACAAGGCGTGGATTTTTTAAAGAATATTTTTTTCAAGGGTCTATACAAGGCGTGGATTTTTTAAAGAAACCTTTTTCAAGGGTCCACCTAAGGTGTGGATTTTTTAAAGAAAAAATTTTCAAGGGTCTACACAAGGCGTGGATTTTTTAAAGAATATTTTTTCAGGGGTCTACACAAGGCGTGGATTTTTTACAGAATATTTTTTCATGGGCCTACACAAGGCGTAGATTTTTAAAAGAATATTTTTTCAGGGGTCTACACAAGGCGTGGATTTTTTAAAGAATATTTTCAGGGGTCTACACAAGGCGTCGATTTTTTAATGAAAAATTTTCCATGGGTCCACCTACGGTGTGGATTTTTTAAAGAAAATTTTCCATGGGTCCACCTAAGGTGTGGATTTTTTAAAGAAAAAATTTTCAAGGGTCTGCACAAGGCGTGGATTTTTTACAGAATATTTTTTCAGGGGTCTATACAAGGCGTGGATTTTTTTAAAGAATATTTTCCATGGGGTCTACACAAGGCGTGGATTGTTTAAAGAATATTTTCCATGGGGTCTACACAAGGCGTGGATTTTTTAAAGAATATTTTCCATGGGGTCTACACAGGGCGTGGATTTTTTAAAGAATATTTTTTCAGGGGTCTACACAAGGCGTGGATTTTTTAAAGAATATTTTCCATGGGGTCTACACAAGGCGTGGATTTTTTAAAGAATATTTTCCATGGGGTCTACACAAGGCGTGGATTTTTTAAAGAATATTTTCCATGGGGTCTACACAAGGCGTGGATTTTTTTAAGAATATTTTCCATGGGGTCTACACAAGGCGTGGATTTTTTAAAGAATATTTTCCATGGGGTCTACACGAGGCGTGGATATTTTAAAACAAATATTTTTAAATCTAAAAAAAGTTTTGTCCCCTTTTGTTGTGTCTCTGTTCCTTTCGCCCTTTCTTTATTTTTAGCATTTTTTCGATACGCATTTTTTGTATTATAAAATGAATATTTAATTGGCAATGGCATAAACCTGTCATGCGAAAATATCCTTTGAAGGCATTTTTTTATTATTGGCAAATGCAAATTTGTTTCTTTTCCAAATATGCCCCTCGGGGATGCCATTAAATATAAATAAATTTTAAGAAAACGGTTCTACCAATCAAATAATTGAAAAATTGTCATTTGAAAGGAATAAAAAACAAAAAACGCAGACAGACGACATTGTCTGCCGATAATTTGTCTTTGAGTCCTCAAAAGAAAAAAAATATGAAGGAGCGATAAAAGCTCTTAACTTTCACTAACTGTTACAGATTAACAACCGTAATTCGATTAGACAGACAGACAGACATTCAGACAACAGCTAAACAAACGACAGAAAAAACATTTAGAAAAACAAACAAACCGCACACACGAATGATTGACTACCACCTCCACCACCCTGAGAGTGGGTCATGGTGGTTGGTAGGCTCCTGAAGTTAAAATAAAAAATCCCCAACATATGCCTTACTAAATCTCCCGCTTTCCCGATGATCCCCTTCGGAATTATGAATGAAAATGTTCCCTCCTGACACTTTGGAATTTTTGCAAAACATTTGGGCGGGATTGGGTTTTTGGGAATTTATTAGCTTCAATTCATTGGAGGATACAAGTTAACATTAACTTTTGGGGACCGAAAGACGAGGTAGAGGGGAAGTTTAGGAGAAAATAAAATGATGCTCTCAAAATCATTGGTATCCAGAACAAAATCGCAACCTGAACATTCCGACTACAAATAACCTTTCAAATACCAAAATAAGTCATGTTTTGTTAGTTCGATTCCGTTTCGAAATGTGGTTGCTGATGTTCGGAAAGTGTTGAAATCGAACAGTTGCGAACATAGATTAACAATTTTCAAATTGATGTGTGAAACGACTATAAATGTTCGGTGGCGGTATTGACACCCCATCAGTTTGCAATGAAAACTCAAAGCAATTTGTGGTCGCGAGAAACGTGGTATTTTGTTCGGTATTGAAAAAAAATCAAAACCGGTTTTGAATGTGAATCAACAATAAGTTTTCAATTGTAAATAAACAAAGAAATCAATCAATAATAATAATTGTAATGAAAATTAAATACAAATAATTAGTAAAATTGAAATCATTAAATCGAAGTGAATCCGGAAAAAATAAATAAAAAAAAAATTAAGCGGAATTAAATATTTGAAATTAAGGTTTTTTGTTAAAAAATAATTTTTAAAAAATCCGCGCCTTTGTTTTTTGTTAAAAAATAATTTTTAAAAAATCCGCGCCTTTGTTTTTTGTTAAAAAATAATTTTTAAAAAATTCACGCCTTTGTTTTTTGTTAAGAAATAATTATTAAAAAAATCCACGCCTTTGTTTTTTGTTAAAAAATAATTATTAAAAAAAATCCACGCCTTTGTTTTTTGTTAAAAAATAATTTTTAAAAAAAATCCACGCCTTTGTTTTTTGTTAAAAAATAATTTAAAAAAAATCCACGCCTTTGTTTTTTGTTAAAAAATAATTTTTAAAAAATCCACGCCTTTGTTTTTTGTTAAAAAATAATTTTTAAAAAATCCACGCCTTTGTTTTTTGTTAAAAAATAATTTTTAAAAAATCCACGCCTTTGTTTTTTGTTAAAAAATAATTTTTAAAAAATCCACGCCTTTGTTTTTTGATAAAAAAATATTTTTTAAAAATTCCACGCCTTTGTTTTTGTTAAAAAATAATTTTTAAAAAATCCACGCCTTTGTTTTTTGTTAAAAAATAATTTTTAAAAAATCCACGCCTTTGTTTTTTGTTAAAAAATAATTTTTAAAAAATCCACGCCTTTGTTTTTTGTTAAAAAATAATTTTTAAAAAATCCACGCCTTTGTTTTTTGTTAAAAAATAATTTTTAAAAAATCCACGCCTTTGTTTTTTGTTAAAAAATAATTTTTAAAAAATCCACGCCTTTGTTTTTTGTTAAAAAATAATTTTTAAAAAATCCACGCCTTTGTTTTTTGATAAAAAAATATTTTTTAAAAATTCCACGCCTTTGTTTTTGTTAAAAAATAATTTTTAAAAAATCCACGCCTTTGTTTTTTGTTAAAAAATAATTTTTAAAAAATCCACGCCTTTGTTTTTTGTTAAAAAATAATTTTTAAAAAATTCACTTACTTACATACTTAGAACGGTTACATACAGAACGGTTGTTCCATAAGCCGAGTTTAGAAAAGATTTCCAGGTGCGTCGGTCTTTTGCGCAGTTTTTCCAATTTGAAAGATCATTTTCGGCAATGTTGTCTTCGACTTCATCTTTCCATCGTATTCGTGGCCTTCCCTTTCTGCGTGAACCATCAGCTGGTTCGTTTTTATATGCCTTTTGGGCTGGGGCATCTTCATCCATTCTCACAACATGACCTAGCCAACGTAGTCGCTGCAGCTAAATACGTCTATCAATGTCGATGTCCGCGTATAAATTTTAAAGCTCGTGGTTCATTCGACGCCGATATTCACCGTCCCGGTAGATCTTTCAGAAAATGTTTTTCTCAAACACCCCAAGAGCTGCCTCATCTGTTTGCGCATGTACCCATGCTTCAGATCCATATAACAGCACGGGTAGTATCAGCGTCTTGTAAAGTGTGGGTTTGGTCTGGCGGGGGGTGGCCTGGTTTCTAAACTGCTTACTTAGACCATAGTAGAATCTGTTGGCCATTTTATTTATGGGGGTCCGATAGGTCCTTTCCGACTTTCACTGCTGATATTGTGCCAGTTAAAATTATACTGGATAGCCGTATTAATTTTGCAGGAGTGCAAAGCGCAGACATGGCTTTAAGCACCTCTGAACGGATAGGGTTGTCGAATGCGGCATTATAGTCGACGAATAGGTGGAATGTGTTTTTCGTGGGTCTTTTCCAGGATTTGGCGCAGAGTGAAAATCTGGTCAATGGTGGATTTGCCAGGTCTGAAGCCGTACTGATATGGTCCAATAATGTCATTGACCATTGACTTTAGTCGTTCACACAGCACACTGGATAGCACTTTATATGCGATGGGAAGAAGGCTAATTCCTCTATAGTTGGCACATATCGTCTTGCCTCCTTTTTTGTGCACGTGACACAGGATGCAGAGGTTCCAATCATTGGGCATGTATTCCTCTAGCCAAATTGTACTAATCAACTGGCGCATGCTCCTGACCAGCATCTGACCACCAGTTTTGAATAGTTCGGATTGTAACCCATCGGCACCTGCTGCTTTATTATTCTTCAGCCGATTGATTACTATTCTGACTTCATCTTGGCTAGGTGGTATACACTCTATACAATCATCTCTTATTGGTTCTGGGGTATCTTCGTCGCCGTCACTATTTAATACCAGAAGTTTTTCAAAATCTCCCTTCCAGATCCTCAGCACGCTGTATTTATCTGTCACCAGGTTTCCTTCTTCATCTCTACAGGAGGATGTGCCTGCACCGAAGTCTTCGGTTTGGTTTTTTACTCGTTGGTAGAATTTTCGGACTTCATTCTGACTCCTGTAAATCTAGATTTGTTGTTTTTTTCTGAAAATACGTTTCTCCTCTCTCCTTTTCTCCCGATAATTTTTTATCGCATTACGTGTTGCTACTGTCCGCAGGGTTGCCCTATACGCAGCGTTTTTCACATCAGTAGCGCTACGACACTCCTGATCTTACCACGCAATTATTGAAGGTGGTCTTTGGTACCCAAGTGTTGATTTTGCCACAGTTTGTAGGGTGTGGGCAATTCTTTGCCATTGTGCTTCTATACTATTATCGGGACAAGGGGTGCTTTCGTCAAGCAGTTGGGTAAGTTGAGCGGAGTAGGCTTCTGCTATCTGTTGTGTTTGCAGCTTTTCGACGTCAAATTTCCGTGTTACATTATATTGCACCTTTGCTGCTGCATTAAGACGAGTGCGAATCTTGGCTGCTACAAGGTAGTGGTCCGAATCGATATTCGCTCCTCGGATCGATCGAACGTCTAATGCAATGGATGAATGCATTCCGTCTATCACAACATGATCAATTTGATTTCTCGTTGATTGGTCAGGAGAAATCCATATATCGAGATGCTTGAATTTGGTGCTGCTAACTGCCATGTTTTTTGCTGCCGCGTAGTCAATCAACCTCATGCCGTTGTTTGATGTTTCTTCATGGAGGCTGAATTTTCCGACCGTGGGGCCAAAGACATTTTCCCTTCCGATTTTTGCATTAAAATCTCCAAGCTGAATTTTATTGCCATGGCCAGGGCAGCGATCATATGTTGTTTCTAGGCGCTCATAAAATATTTCTTTGGTCTGCTCATCTTTGTCTTCGGTCGGAGCATGGACGCAAATGAGATTGATGTAGAAGAACTTCGCTTTTATACGGATTACAGCAATTCGCTCATCTACTGTAGTGAATCTAGAGACGAGGTCTTTTATTCTCCTGTTAACCATAAATCCGCAGCCAAAATTCACGTCTCGTTTCATGGCAGCTACAACACAGGGAGTAATCGTCTGATTTGCTTACGCCTGTCCCTTTCCATCGCATTTCCTGTAAGGCAATAATATCGGCTTTGTACTTCTTCGAGAGTACATCCGCCAAAGCGAAGACGGCGCCTGTTCTGTACAACGTGCGCACATTCCAAGTGCAGATTCGCAAATCATGGATCTTTATACGTTTGCGGGGGTCGTCAGCATTTGAGGGGTTTGGTTTACTTTTTCTTTGCGTTTTTATAGTAGGAGGGATTTTCGGAGTGTGGGCAACTAACCTGACGCCTCAACCCATTTTTTATATTTCTTATGGGTGAACTCGCTACACATATTAGCTCCCTTTTTAACGGGTGATGAAAATAGCTACCCCAGGTGACACCGCGGGCACTTGTTTTTATTAAAAAATAATGTTAAAAAAATCCGAACTTATTTTTGTCCTGAAAAAATATTTTCTTTTTATCATACCACCCTCTTCGAGAATACTCTCTTCCCTCTCCAAATAACATGCTGTTAACAGCAAAAGAACAACTCAATAAAATCCCTTTCGTGTTGTTCAAATAAAATTCCCTCTGCCCTCCTTCTCCCCCTCCTCCCCCTTCACCACCAGAACAGAAAATGTAAATAAACAACCGTGAAATCTGTAAGGCAACCCAAAAGCTGAAACCTAAGGATGAAGCCGAGATAAAAATTCGAATATGCAAAACAAATCTGTTAAACCAACAGAACAGAACACCAACAACAATAGCAGCACTACAAAAAGGATTTTGAAAATAAAATCAAAACCAAAAGAAGGATGGGGGAGATAAATAAACTCAAAGGAATCATAACAACAGCAACACTTACATTTGTTTGCCACAACTCTCCACCAAATAAAATTCATTTCAAAAATTTACAATTCCCATAGTTGTAGGGGGGAGACTTCTTCTGTTTGCCACCACCCCCTTGGACTCCCCTAAGCAGTGATTTGGTGAAGAAAACTTTTTTGTTGAAACATGGAAAATAGTTGTCATCATCATCTTCGCCATCACCTCCGCCTCGGCGGGGGGTGTGATGATAAGAACATCAGAAAATAAGACAACATACTTAAGGACATGTGTGGGATTTTTTCCCTCTAAGATTTTGAAAATATGGAAAACATAAACTTAAGTTAGCACAAAGCCCTCTAGAGGCTTTTGTTGCGAACTAAGAAGGGAAAACAAAAATTCCTCAGACATTTTCAAATGAGTTAAAAAGAATTGAAAAACAAATATGAATATCTAATGTGAAATATTCTGCAAGTCCCGCAGGCATTTGATAAAGAGTTGCCTTTGAAAAGGGATTGGGTTGAGATTAAGTTTTTTCAATTTTAATAATAATTGAAAAGTATGTTTTAAGAGACTTTTTTTAAAGAATATTTTTCCAAGGTCAGCCACGGCGTGGATTTTTTAAAGAAATTCTTCTCTAAGGCTCAGCAAGGCGTGGATTTTTTTAAAGATTTTTTTTCTAAGGCTCTGCAAGGCATGGATTTTTTAAAGAATTTTTTTTCTAAGGCTCAGCAAGGCGTGGATTTTTTAAAGAATATTTTTCTAAGGCGTGGATTTTTTAAAGATTAATTTTCCTAAGGCTCAGCAAGGCGTGGATTTTTTAAAGATTAATTTTCCTAAGGCCAGCCAGCCAAGGCGTGGATTTTTTAAAGATTAATATTCCTAAGGCCAGCCAGCCAAGGCGTGGATTTTTTAAAGATTAATTTTCCTAAGGCCAGCCAGCCAGCCAAGGCGTGGATTTTTTAAAGATTAATTTTCCTAAGGCCAGCCAGCCAGCCAAGGCGTGGATTTTTTAAAGATTAATTTTCCTAAGGCCAGCAGCCAAGGCGTGAATTTTTTAAAGATTAATTTTCCTAAGGCCAGCAGCCAAGGCGTGGATTTTTTAAAGATTAATTTTCCTAAGGCCAGCAGCCAAGGCGTGAATTTTTTAAAGATTAATTTTCCTAAGGCTCAGCAAGGCGTGGATTTTTTAAAGATTAATTTTCCTAAGGCTCAGCAAGGCGTGGATTTTTTAAAGATTAATTTTCCTAAGGCTCAGCAAGGCGTGGATTTTTTAAAGATTAATTTTCCTAAGGCTCAGCAAGGCGTGAATTTTTTAAAGATTAATTTTCCTAAGGCTCAGCAAGGCGTGGATTTTTTAAAGATTAATTTTCCTAAGGCTCAGCAAGGCGTGGATTTTTTAAAGATTAATTTTCCTAAGGCTCAGCAAGGCGTGGATTTTTTAAAGATTAATTTTCCTAAGGCTCAGCAAGGCGTGGATTTTTTAAAGAATATTTAAAACAAAATTTTAATTCACCATAAAAAAATAAAACCCGTAGGAGGAAAAAAGGTGGCTTCTCATCTCCCTTGTCAACCTCATGTTTTTTAGAGGCAACAAATCCGAACAAAAAATGTCACAGCAGATGTGTTTACTGTCAAACAATTTGTTACCAAATCCGGCGCAAAAACTTTTGGGGTATCAAGTTAATTCAATTGTTGTTCAAACTTTTTTTTAATGCCGAATCAGACATCCTAATTTTTAAATATCAAAAATTTAATTATTATTTATTTAAATTATTCTTTAATAAATCCACGCCATGGAAAGTCCTTGAAAAAATATCCTTTAATAAATCCACGCCTCAGTTGGCCCTTGAAAAATATTCTTTAATAAATCCATGCCTTTTATGGTCCTTGAAAAAATATTCTTTAATAAATCAACGCCTTGGATAGTCCTTGAAAAAATATTATTTAAAAAATCCACGCCTTGGAAAGGCCTTGAAAAAATATTCTTTAAAAATCCACGCCTTGGAAAGGCCTTGAAAAAATATTCTTTAAAAATCCACGCCTTGGAAAGGCCTTGAAAAAATATTCTTTAAAAATCCACGCCTTGGAAAGGCCTTGAAAAAATATTCTTTAAAAATCCACGCCTTGGAAAGGCCTTGAAAAAATATTCTTTAAAAAATCCACGCCTTGGAAAGGCCTTGAAAAAATATTCTTTAAAAATCCACGCCTTGGAAAGGCCTTGAAAAAATATTCTTTAAAAATCCACGCCTTGGAAAGGCCTTGAAAAAATATTCTTTAAAAATCCACGCCTTGGAAAGGCCTTGAAAAAATATTCTTTAAAAATCCACGCCTTGGAAAGGCCTTGAAAAAATATTCTTTAAAAATCCACGCCTTGGAAAGGCCTTGAAAAAATATTCTTTAAAAATCCACGCCTTGGAAAGGCCTTGAAAAAATATTCTTTAAAAATCCACGCCTTGGAAAGGCCTTGAAAAAATATTCTTTAAAAATCCACGCCTTGGAAAGGCCTTGAAAAAATATTCTTTAAAAATCCACGCCTTGGAAAGTCCTTGAAAAAATATTCTTTAATAAATCCACGCCTTGGAAAGTCCTTGAAAAAATATTCTTTAATAAATCCACGCCTTGGAAAGTCCTTGAAAAAATATTCTTTAATAAATCCACGCCTTGGAAAGTCCTTGAAAAAATATTCTTTAATAAATCCACGCCTTGGAAAGTCCTTGAAAAAATATTCTTTAATAAATCCATGCCTTGGAAAGTCCTTGAAAAAATATTCTTTAATAAATCCACGCCTTGGAAAGTCCTTGAAAAAATATTCTTTAATAAATCCACGCCTTGGAAAGTCCTTGAAAAAATATTCTTTAATAAATCCACGCCTTGGAAAGTCCTTGAAAAAATATTCTTTAATAAATCCACGCCTTGGAAAGTCCTTGAAAAAATATTCTTTAATAAATCCACGCCTTGGAAAGTCCTTGAAAAAATATTCTTTAATAAATCCACGCCTTGGTTAGACCCTTGAAAAAATATTCTTTAATAAATCCACGCCTTGGAAAGTCCTTGAAAAAATATTCTTTAATAAATCCACGCCTTGGAAAGTCCTTGAAAAAATATTCTTTAATAAATCCACGCCTTGGAAAGTCCTTGAAAAAATATTCTTTAATAAATCCACGCCTTGGAAAGTCCTTGAAAAAATATTCTTTAATAAATCCACGCCTTGGAAAGTCCTTGAAAAAATATTCTTTAATAAATCCACGCCTTGGAAAGTCCTTGAAAAAATATTCTTTAATAAATCCACGCCTTGGAAAGTCCTTGAAGAAATATTATTTAATAAATCCACGCCTTGGTTAGACCCTTGAAAAAATATTCTTTAATAAATCCACGCCTTGGTTAGACCCTTGAAAAAATATTCTTTAATAAATCCATGCCTTGGTTAGACCCTTGAAAAAATATTCTTTAATAAATCCACGCCTTGGTTAGGCCTTGAGGGAAAATAATATTCTTTAATAAATCCGCGCCTTGCTGGTCCTTGAAAAAATATTATTTAATAAATCCACGCCTTTTGTGGTCCTTGAAAAAATATTATTTAATAAATCCACGCCTTTTGTGGTCCTTGAAAAAATATTATTTAATAAATCCACGCCTTGGAAAGTCCTTGAAAAAATATTATTTAATAAATCCACGCCTTGGTTAGACCCTTGAAAAAATATTCTTTAATAAATCCACGCCTTGGTTAGACCCTTGAAAAAATATTCTTTAATAAATCCACGCCTTGGTTAGACCCTTGAAAAAATATTCTTTAATAAATCCACGCCTTGGTTAGACCCTTGAAAAAATATTCTTTAATAAATCCACGCCTTGGTTAGACCCTTGAAAAAATATTCTTTAATAAATCCACGCCTTGGTTAGACCCTTGAAAAAATATTCTTTAATAAATCCACGCCTTGGTTAGACCCTTGAAAAAATATTCTTTAATAAATCCACGCCTTGGTTAGACCCTTGAAAAAATATTCTTTAATAAATCCACGCCTTGGTTAGACTCTTGAAAAAATATTCTTTAATAAATCCACGCCTTGGAAAGTCCTTGAAAAAATATTCTTTAATAAATCCATGCCTCAGTTGGCCCTTGAAAAATATTCTTTAATAAATTCACACGCCTTGGAAAGTCCTTGAAAAAATATTCTTTTATAAATCCACGCCTGTTTGAGCCTTTGAAAAAATATTCTTTAATAAATCCACGCCTGTCTGAGCCCTTGAAGAAATATTCTTTAATAAATTCACGTCTTGGAAAGTCCTTGAAAAAATATTCTTTAATAAATCCACGCCTTGTATAGACCCCGAAAAAATATTCTTTAATAAATCCACGCCTTGGAATGTCCTTGAAAAAATATTCTTTAATAAATCCACGCCTTGGAAAGTCCTTGAAAAATATTCTTTAATAAATCCACGCCTTGGAAAGTCCTTGAAAAAATATAATAATAATAAATCCACCCTAATACACAATTCATTTATATGTTTCATTTTATTACACGAAAATTGTTAATTAAATATTTAATTAGTTACTAATGTCATCTTTCTCTCTCCTCTCTCTCTCATTACAGTGTGGCGTATGACGAATAATTTATTCCACATTACCCCTAACATGCGATAATAGGTATACGCCCCCATGGTAACCCAAAGAGTCATTGATACGTAGAATGGTGACGTATGAGTGTTATTAATTTAAACAAAATCAAAAATAAAAATAAATTAGAAAGAGGTTCACGTGTCAATCGAAGTAGAATATTCGTGGAAAGTGCAACAAATTAAAAACCTCTTAGAGAAAAATTTGTGTAAAGGAATTTTTTTTTGATCATTTGAAAAAAACGGCCACAAAATGTCCCACTTTGCAACAATATTGGAAAACATCCGCATGGTGGCCATTAAACGTAGCCCCATTGCTCAACAGAAACAGGCCAGCCCCAAACAGTCACAGTGCCCTGCGGCAGTTGTTAATGATACGGCAAAGGTTTGTGATGGAGGTGGGGGTGAAATGAATTCCTCCCCTCAGCCACAGCATGACATCCATAAAGAAGAAAAACCCCTGGCCAATCACCAAGGCCAAGCAGGCAAATCAAATACAGCCATCAACAATCATCATCATCAGCAACAGCATCTCTCGAATTCAAATGAAGAAAAACATCCAAATGCTTCGGGCAGTGCAGCAAATACTCCCGTCAAACAACATCATTCGAAACGACAAAGTATTTCGGCACGTGGTTCAATTGGTTCGGCGGAAACTAATCGTAATTCACCGGGTCGTGAACGTTCACAGCGGGGAGCAAATGTTATTGTTGAAATCGATTCGAGTGGAGCTACCGGTAGCTCAAGAAATCAGACGTCGGGCGGTGGCGGTAGTCGTGGATCGCGTGAACTCTCACCAACTCCTAAAAATCAGCAACGTAAAATGTCAACAGATTTTCGTGCCCGAGCTGGAAGTTTTATTCACGTCGATGAGGAGGGTCGAAGTATTCTGATGCGTAAACCGGTGCGTTTGAAAAATATCGAAGGAAGGCCGGAAGTGTATGATACGCTGCACTTTAAGGGAAGGGAGGTGAGTACAGGATTAAAAATAATTTTTTAAAATTTAAATACGAATATTTCACTAAGAAGACCTAAAGGTCTTTCTTTAAGTGGGCCTATTGATCATCTATAAGGAGACGTGGAATATAACCTGGGTCAAAAAAGGCGCGTATTTATTAAAAATTACTTTCCAAAGGACCATCAACAGGCGTGGATTCATTAAAAATATTTTTTCAAGGACCAAAAGAGGCGTGGATTCATTAAAAATATTTTTTCAAGGACCAAAAGAGGCGTGGATTCATTAAAAATATTTTTTCAAGGACCAAAAGAGGCGTGGATTCATTAAAAATATTTTTTTCAAGGACCAAAAGAGGCGTGGATTCATTAAAAATATTTTTTCAAGGACCAAAAGAGGCGTGGATTCATTAAAAATATTTTTTCAAGGACCATCAACAGGCGGACCTTCAACATTCAACAATAAAAATACAAAAACAATAACAACAACTATTACTATAACGTTCAGAAGTTCATAGCAAACCACTAAACAGATGTTGTTGTAAACAACATGTAATTGTTGTTGTTGTTTTTATTGTTGTTAAAATTTTCTTACACATGGTCCGACAGACATATGCTACAACATTTAATATTCATTTGTAGTTACACAGAGTAACAAGCATGTTAACATACATGTACATATATTTGTATATTTTGTGTGTGTGTCTTGCCTTCCGAACATGTGTGTGAATTCCGGAACAAAAAAAACGGGAAAATGAGTCCATCCATATATCCTGTATTATGCCCACAATGGGCATACTATTGTTGGTGCATATGTGTATATTAAAGTAAAGGAAGGCAACTATTTTCAGGATGACAAGAAGAAATATTCTTTAAAAAATCCACGCAAAATATTCTTTAAAAAATCCACGCCTTGTGTAGACCCCTGGAAAAATATTATTTAAAAAATCCACGCCTTGTGTAGACCCCTGGAAAAATATTCTTTAAAAAATCCACGCCTTAGGTGGACTCTTGAAACATTTTTCTTTAAAAAATCCACGCCTTGTGTAGAGCCCTGAAAAAATATTCTTTAAAAAATCAACGCCTTGTGTAGAGCCCTGAAAAAATATTCTTTAAAAAATCAACGCCTTGTGTAGACCCCTGAAAAAATATTCTTTAAAAAATCCACGCCTTGTGTAGACCCCTGAAAAAATATTGCTTAAAAAATCCACGCCTTGTGTAGACCCCTGAAAAAATATTGTTTCAAAAATCCACGCCTTGTGTATATGCCTGAAAAAATATTCTTTAAAAAATCCACGCCTTGTGTAGACCCCTGAAAAAATATTCTTTAAAAAATCCACGCCTTGTGTATATGCCTGAAAAAATATTCTTTAAAAAATCCACGCCTTGTGTAGACCCCTGAAAAAATATTCTTTAAAAAATCCACGCCTTGTGTATATGCCTGAAAAAATATTCTTTAAAAAATCCACGCCTTGTGTATATGCCTGAAAAAATATTCTTTAAAAAATCCACGCCTTGTGTATATGCCTGAAAAAATATTCTTTAAAAAATCCACGCCTTGTGTAGACCCCTGAAAAAATATTCTTTAAAAAATCCACGCCTTGTGTAGACCCCTGAAAAAATATTCTTTAAAAAATCCACGCCTTGTGTAGACCCCTGAAAAAATATTCTTTAAAAAATCCACGCATTGTGTGGACCCCTGAAAAAATATTCTTTAAAAAAATCCCCGCCTCGTGTAGACCCCTGAAAAAATATTCTTTAAAAAAATCCCCGCCTCGTGTAGACCCCTGAAAAAATATTCTTTAAAAAAATCCCCGCCTCGTGTAGACCCCTGAAAAAATATTCTTTAAACAATCCCCGCCTCGTGTAGACCCCTGAAAAAATATTCTTTAAAAAATCCACGCCTTGTGTAGACCCCTGAAAAAATATTCTTTAAAAAATCCACGCCTTGTGTAGACCCCTGAAAAAATATTCTTTAAAAAATCCACGCCTTGTGTAGGTCAATGAAAAAATATTCTTTAAAAAATCCACGCCTTGTGTATGTCCAGGAAAAAATGTTCTTTAAAAAATCCACGCCTTGTGTAGGTCCATGAAAAAATATTCTTTAAAAAATCCACGCCTTGTGTAGGTCCATGAAAAAATATTCTTTAAAAAATCCACGCCTTAGATGGACCCTTGAAAAAATATTCTTTAAAAAATCCACGCCTTAGATGGACCCTTGAAAAAATATTCTTTAAAAAATCCACGCCTTAGATGGACCCTTGAAAAAATATTCTTTAAAAAATCCACGCCTTGTGTAGACCCATGAAAAAATATTCTTTGAAAAATCCACGACTTAGATGGACCCTTGAAAAAATATTATTTAGAAAATCCACGCCTTAGATGGACCCTTGAAAAAATATTCTTAAAAAAATCCACGCCTTGTGTAGACCCATGAAAAAATATTCTTTGAAAAATCCACGCCTTAGATGGACCCTTGAAAAAATATTCTTTAAAAAATCCACGCCTTAGATGGACCCTTGAAAAAATATTCTTTAAAAAATCCACGTCTTATGTGGACCCTTGAAAAAATATTCTTTAAAAAATCCACGCCTTAGATGGACTCTTGAAAAAATATTTTTTTAAAAATCCACGCCTTAGATGGACTCTTGAAAAAATATTCTTTAAAAAATCCACGCCTTGTGCAGGTCCATGAAAAAATATTCTTTTAAAAATCCACGCCGTGGATGGACTCTGAAAAAATATTCGTATTGTAGTATTTTTGGCCTCGTGCCAAAGTGAGAGTTTTATGTGGACATTAATGTCCACATACAGCCACACATGTTACGCACACATAATCCTAACATTTACATGTACAAGTGTATAGTGTCGATATGTAGATATCTGTAGATATGAGTTGATACTTTTTTTTGTTAATAGTAAAAGTTTTATTTGAATTTTATTGTAATTTATTTGAGTTTAATCTCTTATACAGACAAAAATACATACACACATGTACACACGACATTACTACACACACACACACACACATGTGAAGATAGTAACAAACGTTTTCAAATAAAAAAACACCAAGAATATGTCGAACCACAGAATTGACATTCTCTGAAGTTTTTTTTTCTGCTATTGTTGTTTTATTTTTGTTGTTGTTGTTGTGAATTCTCATTCAACAACCTCATAATGTCAAAGAAGGCCAAAAGTTATCTCCCACTTAATGTCACTTTTATTATTGTTATTATTGTTGTTAAATGCTTCTTCTTCTCCTTCTGATTGCTTACAAGCCAAAATTGCCATTGTCAAAAAAAAAGTTTTGTAAAATTGTTTGCAAAAAACAGGAAAAACTTAAAATTAGTAGCACCAAACAACAACAAAAAAAGTTAATTAATGCTGGTAAACTTAGAGATATGCCAACAAAATATTTAAACATTTAAAAAAGTTTGTTGTTGTGTTTTTATGGGCCTACGTGCGGTTTTCTTGGTTTGTTGCTGTTGTACATTGTTTTTTGTTTGTGGCAAATGGAAACACATGCAAGTTTAATGAGGCAATAATTAAAGAATTTTTGTTGATAGACTTCCTGCTGCTGGTTGGTTGGTTGGTCGGGTGGTAATTAATTAGGTGTTCAAGATTTAAAATCTTGTGGTTTCCAGATGTTTTGGGGAATTTTATTTTTACAACAGGAAGTGTTTTGTTTTTTAATTAATTTTGTTTGAAGGAATTTTATTTAATTAAGATGTTATCTTTTTTATATATTCCTAAAACAAGCCACATCTTATATGGCCTTAAAAAATATTCTTTAAAAAATCCACGCCTTGGCTGGCTGGCCTTAGAAAATTATTCTTTAAAAAATCCACGCCTTGGCTGGCTGGCCTTAGAAAAATATTCTTTAAGAAATCCACGCCTTGGCTGGCTGGCCTTAAAAAAATATTCTTTAAAAAATCCACGCCTTGTCTAAGGCCTTAGAAAAATATTCTTTAAAAAATCCACGCCTTAGGTGGCCTTAGAAAAATATTCTTTAAAAAATCCACGCCTTAGGTGGCATTAGAAAAATATTCTTTAAAAAATCCACGCCTTAGGTGGCCTTAGAAAAATCTTCTTTAAAAAATCCACGCCTTAGGTGGCCTTGGAAAAATCTTCTTTAAAAAATCCACGCATTAGGTGGCCTTAGAAAAATCTTCTTTAAAAAATCCAAAAAATCCTTAGAAAAATATTCTTTAAAAAATCCACGCCTTAGGTGGCCTTAGAAAAATTTTCTTTAAAAAATCCAAAAAATCCTTAGAAAAATCTTCTTTAAAAAATCCACGCCTTAGGTGGCCTTAGAAAAATCTTCTTTAAAAAATCCACGCCTTAGGTGGCCTTAGAAAAATCTTCTTTAAAAAATCCACGCCTTAGGTGGCCTTAGAAAAATCTTCTTTAAAAAATCCACGCCTTAGGTGGCCTTAGAAAAATCTTCTTTAAAAAATCCACGCCTTAGGTGGCCTTAGAAAAATCTTCTTTAAAAAATCCACGCCTTAGGTGGCCTTAGAAAAATCTTCTTTAAAAAATCCACGCCTTAGGTGGCCTTAGAAAAATCTTCTTTAAAAAATCCACGCCTTAGGTGGCCTTAGAAAAATCTTCTTTAAAAAATCCACGCCTTAGGTGGCCTTAGAAAAATCTTCTTTAAAAAATCCACGCCTTAGGTGGCCTTAGAAAAATCTTCTTTAAAAAATCCACGCCTTAGGTGGCCTTAGAAAAATCTTCTTTAAAAAATCCACGCCTTAGGTGGCCTTAGAAAAATATTCTTTAAAAAATCCACGCCTTAGGTGGCTCTTGAAAAAATATTCTTTAAAAAATCCACGCCTTAGGTGGCCCTTGAAAAAATATTCTTTAAAAAATCCACGCCTTAGGTGGCCCTTGAAAAAATATTCTTTAAAAAATCCACGCCTTAGGTGGCCTTAGAAAAATCTTCTTTAAAAAATCCACGCCTTAGGTGGCCTTAGAAAAATCTTCTTTAAAAAATCCACGCCTTAGGTGGCCTTAGAAAAATCTTCTTTAAAAAATCCACGCCTTAGGTGGCCTTAGAAAAATCTTCTTTAAAAAATCCACGCCTTAGGTGGCCTTAGAAAAATATTCTTTAAAAAATCCACGCCACATGCAGGCCTTAGAAAAATATTCTTTAAAAAATCCACGCCTTAGGTGGCCTTAGAAAAATCTTCTTTAAAAAATCCACGCCTTAGGTGGCCTTAGAAAAATCTTCTTTAAAAAATCCACGCCTTAGGTGGCCTTAGAAAAATCTTCTTTAAAAAATCCACGCCTTAGGTGGCCTTAGAAAAATCTTCTTTAAAAAATCCACGCCTTAGGTGGCCTTAGAAAAATCTTCTTTAAAAAATCCACGCCTTAGGTGGCCTTAGAAAAATCTTCTTTAAAAAATCCACGCCTTAGGTGGCCTTAGAAAAATCTTCTTTAAAAAATCCACGCCTGAGGTGGCCTTAGAAAAATCTTCTTTAAAAAATCCACGCCTTAGGTGGCCTTGGAAAAATCTTCTTTAAAAAACCCACGCCTTGGCTGCTGGCCTTAGAAAAATATTCTTTAAAAAATCTACGCCTATTTTAAAGTAAGCAGATCATTTATTTCCTTCATAAGCCCATTTTAAGTCTATTATATTTTATGACACTAATATTTTACGTTCAAAAAAATCCACTTAAAAAATAAATGAATATTTCATTGAAAAATGGACGTGATCTGTATCAGGCGAACCGGAAAGAATCGCATTCATAAGTAATGACCATTGCAACTGTATTCCCCCTAAACATTTTCCCAAGGTAAAATACATGTAATTTTTCCAAAAAAAATCTTCTAAGACAATTTTAAAGGAATCAAGCTAAAATATTATATCCTCGCAGAATTTTATGGCAGCAGCAACAATAAAAATGGAAAGCAAAATAAATCTCAAAACAAAACCTTCAAAAGCCCATTCACCTCCCCAATTCATACCCCCATAAAAACATAAAACACCACAGGCCTTTACACACACACACAAATTAAATTAAAACAATAATAATTCCATGTTGTTCTTGGTATTTGTAGTTGTTATTGTTGTCACAAGGAGTATAAGTTTCCATTATGTTGTGCCTTTGTTTTTATGTCGTCTGCCTTATTAAAGCTCATCAGGTGTCCTCAAATATCCCGCTGCTCCACCTGCTCATGTGTCACAGTCAACGTCTATCTAAATGCCAATTAGTCAGGTGTGGATCATTTTCAGGCAACATAATTTGCTTTATTAAATTTAGACTTCAGGAAATTGTTAATGTGAGGAGGCGGAGAACTAAAAACTGCCAACAATTATTATGACGAATATTTTTTTCAAGGGTTCTCCAAGGTGTGGGGTTTTTAAAGAATATTTTTTCATGGACCTACACAAGGCGTGGATTTTTTAAAGAATATTTTTTCATGGACCTACACAAGGCGTGGATTTTTTAAAGAATATTTTTTTTCAAGGACTACCACAGGCGTGGAGTTTTTAAAGAATATTTTTTCATGGACCTACACAAGGCTTGGATTTTTTAAAGAATAGTTTTTCATGGACCTACACAAGGCGTGGATTTTTTAAAAATTATATTTTCATGGACCTACATAAGGCTTGGATTTGTTAAAAATTATTTTTTCAACAATTATTATGACGAATATTTTTTTCAAGGGTCCATCAAAGGCGTGGATTTTTTAAAGAATATTTTTTCATGGACCTACACAAGGCGTGGATTTTTTAAAGAATATTTTTTCATGGACCTACACAAGGCGTGGATTTTTTAAAGAATATTTTTTTTCAAGGACTACCACAGGCGTGGAGTTTTTAAAGAATATTTTTTCATGGACCTACACAAGGCTTGGATTTTTTAAAGAATAGTTTTTCATGGACCTACACAAGGCGTGGATTTTTTAAAAATTATATTTTCATGGACCTACATAAGGCTTGGATTTTTTAAAAATTATTTTTTCAAGTGTTCAAGGCGTGGATTTTTTAAAGATTATTTTTTCAAGTGTTCTCCAAGGCGTGGATTTTTTAAAGATTATTTTTTCAAGTGTTCTCCAAGGCGTGGATTTTTTAAAGATTATTTTTTCAAGTGTTCTCCAAGGCGTGGATTTTTTAAAGATTATTTTTTCAAGTGTTCTCCAAGGCGTGGATTTTTTAAAGATTATTTTTTCAAGTGTTCTCCAAGGCGTGGATTTTTTAAAGATTATTTTTTCAAGTGTTCTCCAAGGCGTGGATTTTTTAAAGAATATTTTTTCAAGTGTTCTCCAAGGCGTGAATTTTTAAAGATTATTTTTTCAAGTGTTCTCCAAGGCGTGGATTTTTTAAAGATTATTTTTTCAAGTGTTCTCCAAGGCGTGGATTTTTTAAAGATTATTTTTTCAAGTGTTCTCCAAGGCGTGGATTTTTTAAAGATTATTTTTTCAAGTGTTCTCCAAGGCGTGGATTTTTTAAAGATTATTTTTAAGGGATTTTTTAAGGGTTCTCCAAGGTGTGAATTTTTAAAGAACAATACGAGGCGTAGATTTTTAAAAAATACTTCCGTATGGAATGGACCACCATAATAATTAGTCTTCTTTCTTGTTGCTCATTTGTTTTTCCCTTAAGCTGTTTAACATTTCCACATTTTCTTGGTGAGATAAGAAAAATTAGCAGCAACTAAAGCAATTACCACTCATTACTGTCCTGGCATGACAATGATGCTGCTGTCAGTGCAATAACTAGCGTCTGCGGTGATGTTCCTCCTGGTGATGATGGCAAAGACGATGATTCCTCTTTTTGCCAGCAAGCTGTAGTTAACTTCCGCTATTGTCATATTAAACTAACAGTAGTTGTCTTCCCTCGATGTTTCCTTTCGTGGCCACGGTTCTTCGTAGCAGATCTAGTGAACTATGGTTCTAAGTTGTGGTAAATTTTTTATTCCCCTTCAATTAAGGTACTTAGTGTGGAATGTGCGAGTGAACTGCATTACCTGGCGTGTGTCTGTGAAAAAAACGACAGAAGAAGCAGATCCTTCGACTTTATACAAATTACACAAATAGTAAAACTACTTTTACAATTCATTAAGTTGGCGGTGCAGGATAACAGCAGCAGGGGCGATGTGAAGAAGTTCACAATTTGTTTGTTTGTTTTACCTCAATGCATTCGCCTGCGGGTTGTCCTTTCACTTCGTTGCCGCGCCATTTACCCGACATTTGCTTTCTTCGCCACAGTGAAAGTTCCGCGCATTTGTACTTTCCCTATTTAACGTTTGGTTTCCATTTAATGATGCCAAGGTAATTAAGTTACCCTCGATTTCCTTGAGCAGGAGGAAAAGTAATTTTTTCTCCTCACGAGTTTTTCCGCGAGTTTTCCCTTTTTTTGTTTTCACTCCACAATTAAACATTTGTCTTTGAGAATAGTCGTAACATGACATACTCTAGAGGTATTTCATTAGAGATGGATGTATGTTGCACAGAATGTGTGGGAAAAGAGGGGGGATGTTAAATACAATCAAATCATTTAGAGAAGTTAAATTAAAAAATAAAAAAATAGAATGACAAAACAAGACAATAGTAATAAAATATTCATTTTGAGAATATAAAAGCGAATGAAAGGCATTTCTTTTGCGGGAGAGAGAAAATAATGTTCCCCTTTATTGCTTTTGATGTGATATGCCCTTCATTTGTCTAATTTAATAATATGTTCACATATGGGGCATTCCCTATATAATTGAGAAAAATTAAAAGAAAAAACTATTTTTTCGGGGTCCGAAGACAAGGATGGACTTTTTAAAAAAACTAATTTATTTTGTAAAGAATATTTTTTCAAGGACTAAGAAATGGGTTAATTAAAAAAAGAAAAAATCTAGGACTAACATATGTGTGTATTTTTTGATGAATATCTTTTCAATGACATTTTAAAGTGGGGGATTTTTAAAGGAAGGCGTGGAGTTTTTAAAATATTTTTTCTAATTTTTTTGCAGATAGAGGAATGCTTGGAAAAGTTGATTTTTTCAACGTCCTCCTAAGGCGTGGATTTTGTAAAGAATAATTTTTCAAAGTCCTCCTAAGGTGTGGATTTTTTAAAGAATATTTTTTTCCAAGTCTTCCTAAGGTGTAGATTTTGTAAAGAATATTAAGACCTTTTAAGATGTGGATTTTTTAAAGAATATTTGTTCCATGTCCTCCTAAGGCGTGGATTTTTTAAAGAATATTTTTTCAAAGTCCTCCTAAGGCGTGGATTTTTTAAAGAATATTTTTTCAAAGTCCTCCTAAGGCGTGGATTTTTTAAAGAATATTTTTTCAAAGTCCTCCTAAGGCGTGGATTTTTTAAAGAATATTTTTTCAAAGTCCTCCTAAGGCGTGGATTTTTTAAAGAATATTTTTTCAAAGTCCTCCTAAGGCGTGGATTTTTTAAAGAATATTTTTTCAAAGTCCTCCTAAGGCGTGGATTTTTTAAAGAATATTTTTTCAAAGTCCTCCTAAGGCGTGGATTTTTTAAAGAATATTTTTTCAAAGTCCTCCTAAGGCGTGGATTTTTTAAAGAATATTTTTTCAAAGTCCTCCTAAGGCGTGGATTTTTTAAAGAATATTTTTTCAAAGTCCTCCTAAGGCGTGGATTTTTTAAAGAATATTTTTTCAAAGTCCTCCTAAGGCGTGGATTTTTTAAAGAATATTTTTTCAAAGTCCTCCTAAGGCGTGGATTTTTTAAAGAATATTTTTTCAAAGTCCTCCTAAGGCGTGGATTTTTTAAAGAATATTTTTTCAAAGTCCTCCTAAGGCGTGGATTTTTTAAAGAATATTTTTTCAAAGTCCTCCTAAGGCGTGGATTTTTTAAAGAATATTTTTTCAAAGTCCTCCTAAGGCGTGGATTTTGTTAAATACCAATGGAGGTGTGGTTATTTTTTCAAGTCCACCTTAGGCGTGGATTTTTTTAAAGAGTGCTTTTTCTTGGAGTGAAAAGTATTTTTAAAAAATCTACTCCTATTGATGATCCTTAAAATATGCACGCCTTTTATATATATTTTTTACTAGCATATGCCCGCAACTTTGTTAGCGAATGTTGGAAATATATAAATGTGTATTAACATATTATTTTATTTTGTTTTTGCAAAATAGTCAGGCTGAATCCCAGTTTGTTGTTTTTATAAAAAAACAACTTTTATTAAAGTCCTCCTAAATGTATGGATTTTTGCCGAGGGGTAAGGCAGAAGACTTAGTTTCAAAGTCCTCCACTAAGGCTCATCAGTTTTTTTAAAGAATTTTTTTGGGATATTCTCCCCTAAGCTATTTTTTAAAAAAACCTTTCATACCCAAATGTCTTTGTAACAAAGCGAAGTACTAGTCCTCCAACGACATAAATTTTTTGAGAATTTTTTTCAAGCCTCACTTCGAGGTTAACAAGGCATTTTTTAAAAAATATTTTTTCACACCTTTCCCACTGTTGTGTGTTGTCACATCGCGACAAATGCACACAACGACTTTGTTGGTGTTTTTACAGCAACAAAGTTAAACTGTTTGGTTTGTTGCTGTACACTAGCAACACCAACAAAGTCGTGTGCATTTTGTTACAACACACAATGGAGGTGTGGTTATTTTTTCAAATGCCAACCTCGAAGTGAGGCTCCAGCGAAATTTTTTATGCAGTTTATGTCGTTGGTCAGCTAAGTACTTGGCTTTGTTACAAGAGACATTTGGGTATGAAAGGTTTTTTGTATAGAAGCAATAGCTTCTGGGAGAGAATATTTTTAAAAAAACTAAGGGAACTGATGAGGATCAGTGGCGTGATCCGAAACTATAGTCTTCCCTGCCTTACCCCTCGGCAAACAATGCCATACATTCCCCACTAATAAATAGTTTTTTTTTATAAAAACAACAAACTGGGATTCAGCCTGACTATTTTGCAAAAACAAAATACAAATGGTATCCCAAATAAATCGCCAACACTACTGAATATTATTTTATTTTCACAGCAAACTGCATATGTCAGAAAAAATAATGCACACATTAATATTGACCATAAATTAAATTTGGGTACCATTTAGTACCAAATTGCATGATACGAGCTCTAAAGGTTCACCCAAATTCAAATTTTCCATTTAGCACACATTATTTCCATTAGTACTCTCTTCAACCATTCAACTAAACTTCATGCATACCACGATCCTATACCCCCACAATGATTCCAAATTGAAATATCAGGATTCCAACTCTATTGATACACCCACAATTCAAATTGCACCAAATTTAGTACATAGTAGTACAAATTACCAAAACTTCCTACTTAATTCAAACTTACACCCCACAGTGATTCTAAATCCAAGTTTCAGGATTCCAACTCTATCGGTTCACCCACAACTCAAATTGTACCAAATTTAGTACACATTAGTACAAATTTCTAAAACTTCCTACATATTTCAATCTTACACCTCCACAGTGATAATGACTCCAAATTTCATGATTCTAGCGCTATTGGTTCACCTAAAATTCAAATTGTACCAAATTTAGTACCATTAAGTATTAATTTGTTAAACTGAATAGTGACCCTAATCCTACATCCCTACAATGATCCTAACTCCAAATTCCAGCTCCAAATCAAATTGGTACCAAATATAGTAACATATATTACTTTTCGTACACATGACTACACGATTTCCAAATTCTCCTCATATCGATCCTACTTTTCAACCTTAATTTGCATTCCAAATTGCAAGTTTTTAGCTCAATCCATTCACATGCTACGAAATTGTACCAAATTTAGTACTTTTCCAATACTTATAGTTCGAATTTCCAAAAAGTCCTTTGCTACATCTATTCTACACACTCTATCAGTGACCCTCAATTCAAATTTCAGATTTCTAGCTCTACTGGTTCGCCAAATACAAATGATACCATATTAAGTACTTTTCGTACGGTTCTAGTACGAAGTTTCGAAAACCCAACCTTATCTGTCACATTTGGACCAAGAGTAACACTCACCCAAAATTTCAAGATTCTAGCTTCAGCCGTTTCGTCTGGGCGTTGATGAATTGTTAAATCAGTCAGTCGGTCAATCACTTTACTCTTTTATTAGTATAGATTGAATTTGTACCAAATATTGTACCTATAGTACTTTTCGTACACATGAGTAAGCGCATTCAAAACCATCTCCCTAAATGGACCCTACATCTCAACCTTAATTCACACTCCAAACTTCAAGTTTTTAACGCTATCCGTTCACATACTACAGAATTGTACCAAATTTAGTACATTTTCGTACTTTTTGGATAGTTACTGTTCGAATTTCCAAAAACCCTTTGGTACATCTATCCTACACTCCATCAACGACCACCAAACCACATTTCAGAGTTCTAGCTCCACCGTTTTGCCAAATACAAATGGTATCACATTTAGTACCTTTTAGTACTTTTCGTACCGTTATAGTACGAATTTCCAAAAACCCAGCCTTATCTGTCACATTTGGACCAAGAGTGACCCTCACCCAAAATTTCAAGATTGTAGCTTCAGCCGTTTCGTCTGGGCGTTTATGAATCGTTAAATCAGTCAGTCAGTCAATCACTTTACTCTTTTATTAGTATATATATATATATATATATATATTTAAAATTTATAATGGAATGCCCCATACATAATATTTTACATATAATTTACATTTCTACATTACTGTTTATTTGTTGTTGTTGTTGCTTTATGAACTTTCATCACTTAATAACATTCGTCGAAGACTTTTCATTTTCTTACTGTTCCCAGACGCAATGAAAAATTCATCTCTTCTCCTCATCCTTCTTCCATCCTGACTATACAAAGAATTTATTTAGTGCTGCGATTTTTTCCTTCTGCGTTCTATTTTTAACCCTTCTTCGCATGGCAGGTTAATTTTCATTTTTCCATTTTCAATGGCAAATATTTACGCGTTGGCTCATGGGGTCGTTTTTGCCACCCGGGCTGAGAATGTGCAACAGTAATTTTTTGTTGTAATAAAGTGATTGACTGACTGGCTGACTGGCTGTTGAATAACTGGCTAAGTGACTCGTTTACATGTTTATTTCTGCAAATTTCTAGTTAAAGGAATGTTTTTAATGAAATCCGAATGGGGAGAGGGAAAATAGGAAAAAAATTTTGAAAATTGTAAGAAAATGAAAACCTGTTTCAAGAGGCTGAAGAAAGTAGACATTAGCATAAAATGAAGGACGTAAAAATCGACATTTCGGAAAAAAGGCTCAAAAATTTGGAAAAGATCCCTTTGAAAGATTGTGGTTCCCTATTTTGAGGCCACCATTCCTGGTGCCATATTTGGGCTCTCATGTATATTGACTAGAATATTTGAGCTGGGCTGGGCCATAGCCTGAATTTGGTATGGC